>NC_090646.1:519889711-520149711 GCF_040937935.1 Hyperolius riggenbachi | reverse complement strand
GGTACTGGCAGGACAGACAGGACAGGAGGGACTGGCAGGACAGACTGGACAGGAGGGGCTGGCAGGACAGACTGGACAGGAGGGGCTGGCAGGACAGACTGGGCAGGAGGGGCTGGCAGGACAGACTGGACAGGAGGGGCTGGCAGGACAGACTGGACAGGAGATGCTGGCAGGACAGACTGGACAGGAGATACTGGCAGGACAGGAGGTACTGGCAGGACAGACTGGACAGGAGGGGCTGGCAGGACAGACTGGACAGGAGGGGCTGGAAGAACAGACTGCACAGGAGGCACTGGCAGAACAGACTGGACAGGAGGGACTGGCAGGACAGACTGGGTAGGAGGGACTGGCAGGACAGACTGGACAGGAGGGACTGGCAGGACAGACTGGACAGGAGGGACTGGCAGGACAGACTGGACAGGAGGGACTGGCAGGACAGACTGGACAGGAGGGACTGGCAGGACAGACTGGACAGGAGGGGCTGGCAGGACAGACTGTATAAGAAGGACTGGCAGGATGGAGTGGAAAGGAGAAACTGGCTGGCTGCAAGAGTGACTGGCTTGCTGGTGAAATTGACATCACTGGCTGGTGGGTTAGAATGGCAAGGCAACAGGCTGCAGCTGTGACACAATGAAACAGCACTGTTATGCAAGGGTATAAGTAACCCTGGGTGAGTATAAAATACTTCAATACATCTGAAAAACTAGTTTTTGTTTTGTTTTATTTGTTTTTACTAACAAAAATATAATAAACAAAAAACATTTAACCCCTTGCTGACCGCTCCACATCGATTGGCGTAAATGTGGGGGTAACCCCAGAACCACGCCAATTAGCGTGAAGTCCTGAGGCGGGATTTTGCAGGAGATCGCGCGCCAATGCGTGCGCATCTCCGCTTGAATGACGGAGCTCCGCTCTGTCATCAGTCTCCCAGCGGTGAAACTGACGTCTGTTTACATAGTACAGTGCTGCGATCTACGGCACCGCTGTACTGGTGACAGCCGTGTGACACGGCTGGCCCCCTGGGCGGCAGGGAAGCGATCCGCTATCATAGGCTGAAACCTATGACAGCCGATCGCGCTGATTGGCTGGCGGGGGGAGGGGGAAAAAAAGGCAAATTTATTATAAAATAAAACAAATATTTATTAAAAAAAAAACATCCTGAGAGCTGGGAAAGCTCTGTTGGTAGGCAGAAAAAGGGGGACGGGGGATGGATGTTGGTTGGGAATCACTTGTGTGCTGAGTTGTGCGGCCCTGCAGCAAGACCTTAAAGCTGCAGTGGCCTTAACTGTAAAAAATAGCCTGGTCACTAGGGGGGTTTAAAACCGTGGTCCTTAAATGGTTAAAGTTGAGTTGTCAAATATACAACAAAATATACAACAAGGAGAAAAGAATAGTTATACTGGCTCATAGGACAAACAGCTCGCAGCTGTGTAAAAACAATCATTTATTGATCCTCTTAAAAAAAAAAATCATGAACATGGTGTCACAAGGAGCCCTCGTGGCTGACCGCACTTAGCCTTCTAAACGATGCCAGCGCACAGATCGTGCGAACTCTGGTCGCAGTCAATGCGCAGGAACCGTTAAGAATTAGCCGCAGACAGCTCAGAAGGGAGCCTGTGAGACACGGGTGATTACAACGTCACCCACTGGTTCAGAGTAAACTGCCACCACCGCGGTTACTATGGGACCGTGGGGCCCACTAACTGACTGACTAATCCTGCGAATAAAACGGTTAAACACACGATATTCTGTCTAGCCAACAACAAACAAACAGTAGCGTATCTTCAGAGACCCGGGATCATTTCTGTGTGTGCTGATAAGCAGGGTAGCGGAAAGTGAATGACTTGGAGAAAGTCGTTTATTCACGCAATATAAATAATTAATATATACAGACAATTATGAAAATCAACAATTATGAAAACAGTAATAGCCAGTATGAAAAATAAAAGAAGGGAGAAAATTACTTAGTTCCTGGAAAGATGTCCTTATTGTGGGAAGAATCATAAAGTCCTTGGTTTCAAAGTCCAGAGTTCAGAGTTCAGACCAGGTGGATGCCAGCATATCCTCAAGCTGGCATCTGATGAGTGCAAGATGTTTCAGTGTGGAGGACTCCAGCCCGCCTGCTGGCTCTGTGCTTTTGATGAAGCTGGTTTGGGGGTGTGGCAATGCCAGCCCCCTCTGAGCTACCAGCAAATGACAGTTCATTCCCTCTGAGAGATTTTAGAGCTAAACTTATGAATTGCTGTAACTCCTGAACCATACATGTTACATTTAGGGGGGTAACAGCTCCAGACTTGTTGGAAAATACAGATTAATATGACATCAGACACGGCTAAGCCAGCGGGTCAGGCTCCTGAGAAGATTCATATCTCGATAACCGGACGGTCTATCCCAAGGAATTTCATATCAGCACGATGGCCAGATTTTACCGGACAAGACGATATGAATTTTATAGCTGTGCGACATACGGTTTTCGTATGCCGACAGGAAATCATATCACCCATGCTTTCCTTATGGCCCATGCTCGGTGCCGGATCGGCTGGCTTTCTATGGCCCCCCTGTGGAGACAGTTTCCTGGTCCTTTTCATGGGGACATCTGCTGTGGGGGGAATGAGCTGGGCCCCACAGGGAGTCCAGCCACGTGCGACATTCCGGAGGGGTGAGGGGACTGCTTTGGCTCACAGGGGAACAGATCTCTGGATTTAAAACAACACAAAAATGTCATTTTCGGATCGCTTGCCTGACTACACAGATCCGACAGGGAGCGATCAGGAAAGCGACTGTGAATTCTCTAGATTCACCTGCGTTTCTCACGGCTATTCCGTGACACCTCCCTTTCCTGACGCTGTGTAGAGGGTTGTCAGCAAGACATCCGTCGTAGCAGCCATTGGCGCTGTTGGGCCTAGTTCCCCCTGACACCAGGACAGCCCATCAGCGTTCCGGTGTCGGCCAACCTGGCTGACGGGTCTCGGGTTGCCGGTGCGGCAGGGAAACCTATTGGAGCCTGTGGCTCGGTTCCCCTGGACCGGTCGCGGTCTGCTACCCTCAGGGTTGACCCGACATGGACCGTTCTGGACAGGGCGTTTGCGCCACTGCAGTCGGACGTGGTGTCTGCCGGGACTGCTGACAACGGGCAGTGGGTTGGTTAGGTCAACAGCCAGCCCACGCAGGGTTCCCCAGCTAAGTGGCTGTGGACCTAAGGGAACCCCGCGGGAATCCCTGGACCTTCCCAGCTCCTGACAGACGGCACATGCTCCGCAGTAGTTTGCTACATCCCTGTTCATCCGGGGCCAATAAAACTGTTTCCGAATACCGGCAAGTGTCTTGCGGACCCCTGAGTGCCCTGTCAGAGGATTACCATGTGCGGATTTCATCACATGTCCCCTGAACGCACTCGGGACCACAAGCCATTTGGTATTCGCGTGGGATCTACCTGCAGGGGGCTGTACAGACTCACTGTACAGTCTCCCACCTTCCCAGTACACCTTGAAAGCGGCCCCATCCGCGAGGGGCTCAGCGGCTTGCTGCCTGAGCACCTCCAGGCTTGGGTCACTTTGTAGTGCAGCTGAGAATACGGCGCTGTCAGTTTCAGCCAACTGGCTCATGTCACACGAGGCCAGCGGCTGAAAGGTCTCATCCCTGCGGTCAGAGGAGGGGGAGGAGGCCGGAACCCCCTCCACCTGTTCTGAGCTCAGGTTCTGAGCAGTGCAGCTGCGCGGTACGGCTAGCACAGGTACACTGTCAGAATGGCACAGACGGACAGTACTCAAATCATCATTGCATGCAGTAATGATATTGACAGGTATAGACATTTTTTCATTACAGACAGGTTGTACAGTAAACTCAGGTACAGTTACAGCATCATCACAACAGACAGTCTGTACATCAAACTCAGGTGCCTTTGAAGCAGGCACTATTGAACCTGGTACCCTTGAACTGGGCACATTCAACCCACCTCCCCCTGGTGCTCCCCCAAGTGTATAAAGTACCTGGTGGTGGGTGGAGAGTCCGTCTCCTTCCGTGAGCGACAAGGCGGTCGTGGCAGGTTCATAGTAGGACACAAGCTTGCCCAAATCAGTCCCTAGCAACACAGGGACTGGGAGATCCTTCATAACCCCAACAACCCTTTCGTGGACCCCTCCCACTCCCCAATCCAGCTTCACTCTGGCGTGGGCTATGTGGAAAAGGGTGCCCTCTACTCCAGTAAGGGCAAGGGATCGGCTGGAGCTGATGCTCTCCTTTGGCACAAGATGTGAGTGAACTAACGTGATGTCAGCTCCGGTGTCTCGAAATCCGGTGACAACTTTGCCGTTCACTCTAACAAGTTGCTGCTGGTCGGTTCGGTCGCGGATTTCCTTTCCGCGGGCAAACAGGACAAAATCGGATGATCCAGGCTGTGGTTCGCTGGCGGGTTGCCTCTGCTGTGGGTGAGGTGCAGGTGATGCAGATGATCCAGGTGCTGGTGGTGTCTGTCTCCGCTCCGGACAGTCGAATTTCATGTGTCCGGGCTGGCGGCAGTAGTGACAGGTGACCTCTCCAGGCGCTGCAGGCCTGGGTGCAGCAGCTGCGCTGGGTGGCCTCTGTGGAGGACGGCTCACAGGGGCAGGAGGGTCTGCCGAGGTATTGGGCTGACCTCCTCTCCAGCTGGATGGGACAGTTCTGCGGGTATCAGCCACCCGGGTAGTTGCAAAAGTCTCAGCAAGGTCTGCAGCGACAGTGGCTGAAGCCGGCCTGCGTTCTAACACAAACTGTCGTACATCAGCAGGGCAAATGTTCAGAAATTGTTCGAGGACTATCAAGTCCTCCAGGACGCCATAAGACCCTTTGGTGAGGCCTAGTGTCCACTGGCGGAGTGTGGTGAGCAAGCTGCTGGCCACATCTCGGTACGAATCAGAAGACTTTTTCTGCCAGGCCCTGAACTTCTTCCGATAGGCTTCTGGCGTCAGCTGGTACTTAGTAATGATAGCGTCTTTTATAGCAGCATAATCATTATCCTTCTCCGCAGGCAATTCTGCGAAGGCATCAAGCGCTTTGTAGCGCAGCAAAGGTGTCAGATGTCTGGCCCACTGGTCTTGGGACAGACGATACTGACGGCATGCTTTTTCAAAAGACCGCAAAAACAAGTCAATGTCTGTGTCCTTTTCAATATTAGCAAATTTAAATTTTGCACTTACGGGTGCTGCAGCTCCTTCAGCAGGGAGGCTGGGCGGTGAACTCCGGCTGGCCTGTTGAACCTTTGCCATGTTGAGCTCATGCTGTCGTCTCTCCCGCGCCTCTGCGGCATCCCTCTCCGCGTGGCGTTCTGCAGCAGCAGCAGCAGCCTTGCGTTCTGCAGATTGGCGTTCCCGTTCCTCTCGTGCTTCCATGTACTGCATGTACTTTTCCAGGTCAGTCTCCATCAGCTTTTGTAATGCCTGCTGCATTACCGGGTCAGCACCCATGGACAGTCCAGTACTGGCCAGTTCCAGGCGAGTACTGTCAGAAACTCTGGGATTGGGGTCCACACTGACATTCTCCGGCGTAACTGTTGATGCAGGGCCCTCAGGATGCACAACCTCTGTACGGTCAGGAGTCTCAGTCTCTGGTTCCCCTCGATTGTCAGATGGGCTGGTATCCACCTCAGCGGACACTCCCGGCTCCCGCAGTTGCTGGGTATCCCATCTGGACAAGTCGGCTATCAGGTCCCGTTTTGTCTTGCGGAGGATGCCAATGCCCCTCTCTTCGCAAAGATTTTCCAGGTCTGCTAGGCACATGTTCTGGTAGTTCCCGGACATTTCCATGCCAAATAAAATAAAACTTTTGGGGAGGGGTACTGGCTACACAGTCTCTCTGTATATATAAAAAATATATTGCCTTCCAGCTACACCAACGAATTAGTTCGTTTCTCGATAGCGCTAGCGCTATCGCAGATACTTTCAGCACAACACAGATCCCACCGCTGCCACCACTGTCACAAGGAGCCCTCGTGGCTGACCGCACTTAGCCTTCTAAACGATGCCAGCGCACAGATCGTGCGAACTCTGGTCGCAGTCAATGCGCAGGAACCGTTAAGAATTAGCCGCAGACAGCTCAGAAGGGAGCCTGTGAGACACGGGTGATTACAACGTCACCCACTGGTTCAGAGTAAACTGCCACCACCGCGGTTACTATGGGACCGTGGGGCCCACTAACTGACTGACTAATCCTGCGAATAAAACGGTTAAACACACGATATTCTGTCTAGCCAACAACAAACAAACAGTAGCGTATCTTCAGAGACCCGGGATCATTTCTGTGTGTGCTGATAAGCAGGGTAGCGGAAAGTGAATGACTTGGAGAAAGTCGTTTATTCACGCAATATAAATAATTAATATATACAGACAATTATGAAAATCAACAATTATGAAAACAGTAATAGCCAGTATGAAAAATAAAAGAAGGGAGAAAATTACTTAGTTCCTGGAAAGATGTCCTTATTGTGGGAAGAATCATAAAGTCCTTGGTTTCAAAGTCCAGAGTTCAGAGTTCAGACCAGGTGGATGCCAGCATATCCTCAAGCTGGCATCTGATGAGTGCAAGATGTTTCAGTGTGGAGGACTCCAGCCCGCCTGCTGGCTCTGTGCTTTTGATGAAGCTGGTTTGGGGGTGTGGCAATGCCAGCCCCCTCTGAGCTACCAGCAAATGACAGTTCATTCCCTCTGAGAGATTTTAGAGCTAAACTTATGAATTGCTGTAACTCCTGAACCATACATGTTACATTTAGGGGGGTAACAGCTCCAGACTTGTTGGAAAATACAGATTAATATGACATCAGACACGGCTAAGCCAGCGGGTCAGGCTCCTGAGAAGATTCATATCTCGATAACCGGACGGTCTATCCCAAGGAATTTCATATCAGCACGATGGCCAGATTTTACCGGACAAGACGATATGAATTTTATAGCTGTGCGACATACGGTTTTCGTATGCCGACAGGAAATCATATCACCCATGCTTTCCTTATGGCCCATGCTCGGTGCCGGATCGGCTGGCTTTCTATGGCCCCCCTGTGGAGACAGTTTCCTGGTCCTTTTCATGGGGACATCTGCTGTGGGGGGAATGAGCTGGGCCCCACAGGGAGTCCAGCCACGTGCGACATTCCGGAGGGGTGAGGGGACTGCTTTGGCTCACAGGGGAACAGATCTCTGGATTTAAAACAACACAAAAATGTCATTTTCGGATCGCTTGCCTGACTACACAGATCCGACAGGGAGCGATCAGGAAAGCGACTGTGAATTCTCTAGATTCACCTGCGTTTCTCACGGCTATTCCGTGACACATGGCAATGACCCTTTACAGGCGGGGATGCAGCTACAAGGGAGGAGCAGTGAGAGACTACATACCTCCCCATACACTAATTTAGCTTCCGATTTTTATACCCCTTTCGCATCAGGAATCTGTTAAATAATTGATGCACGTACATTTTACTGATTGTCAGGGCACTTCGATTGACATAGTAATGAAGGTGCCCTGTACATAGTGCAATCCGCTTTACACTCAATCATAAAGTAGTGACTGCTGTATTTTTCCTGCATTTGTGATTATGTTACATCAATAGGAGTACATGCAATTCACATAGTAAAAAAACTTTAAAAAAAAACCTCCTGAGGTTGTTCCCCCCCTCCCCACCCGCCACCCAATCGGGAATAAAAACACGCGCTTGTAAACTAGTGAAGGACTCTTAAGCCCCATACACACACTCAACAGCAGTCTTTTATGCAGCACAATTATCAAACAACTTTTGTTGTGAAGCAAGTTGAACAACCAAAAAAAAGTTGCTTGCTATTGTTCAAACAGCTGATAAGACATCAATCCAATTCATTCTAATCTGCAAACTGATTGTATTCACAATGTACAGTTTATTTGCAAGCTTACCTTGCCTGCATCTTTAATATATTAGGACATGAAGCTTTAGAGCAGATAGCTTGCAATGGCTCACAGTCTTCATAGGCCAAGTTGTGAGTTTTAGTAAGACCTTGAAAAATATTAGATATGAAGTCATTCCATCTATTCAACTTTGGCATTATTGTCATTATCATCACAACCTGAATCAGCATGTCTAAAATAGTGCTGACACTGCTCCTTGCCCCATCTCCATCAGATACGTTTCACCTTGAGGGCCATTTCACACAAGGTTCACTGCCAGACTACTTCCCAGACCAGATGGCAGGGAACCTACAGACATGCAGAATATACCACAAGCTCTTTTATGGGAAGGCATGGACCCCCATGTACACACATCCATTTGCACTGTGTCTGGATTTATCTGTTGTTTTTTTGCAACACATAAATCCGGCCTGCACACGTTTTCTAGACAGTGGATGCATTGCCATAGAAGGGCATAATCCGCTGCCATATGCAATGGGACTGGCATGGACAATTAGATTGGTACAATATATCTGTACTACAGTATACAGGTATGCTGACACTCCAGCATAGTGTGAACCTCCATACCAGAATGTCCAGCCAAATTTGGAAAACTAGTGGTGCTCAGGAGAACCTTGTTAGTGACAGTGTAAAACATACTTTTAGTGGGACTTGAAGACATGTTTTGGAGCTACTGCTATAGGCTTTATGACATTCAAAAATGCTTAATAATCAGCTGCAGAGGCAAAAGATAAAGCTGTTCACTATATGGGCTCAGCTGGAAGAAGAAATGCAAGCCTATTAAGCACTGTACAAGCTCACATCATAATATATTAAGACTTACCGTAATATTTCCAGTCATCTTTCAAAATAAGGTTACAGGTAGAGGGAAAAATACACTTACTACTAATATAACTGGAGATACTTTTATTTTAAGCATCATGGATTTAAATAGCCTGTTCAAACAAATCTTTTTTTAAGCTTGTATACTTCCTGCATTACCACTAGTGGGATATAAATAAGGTCTTAAAGAGACACTGAAGCAAAAAAAAAATTATGTTATAATGAATTAGTTGTATAGTATGGATAATTACTACATTAGTAGCAAAGAAAATATTCTCATATTTTTATTTTCAGTTACATAGTGTTTTTTTTTTTTTTTTTATAACATTGCATCATTTTCTAATATTTGCAGTTTACACACTACTCAGCATTCTAAATGATTTTACAGAGCAGGCTAGTGAACATTTGAATTGTCCTCTGGCACTGTATTGTTTTTTTCTCTGCAGATCCTTGAGATAATAAGCTTCAGAAGACAGAGCCCTCTGCGACTTTGAAAGTTGTGGAGCTCAATGGCTCTTTTGCATAGATAACAACTGGAGTTTCTTAACTCTTCCTGTACTGGGAACATTATTAGACTTATGTCTCTGCTCCTAATGTTTTATCTCTTAGCTGTACTACACATACAAATCATTATATCATCATTTTTTTTTTTTGCTTCAGTGTCTCTTTAATTGATATAAATGAATCATTGGTAATAAGTGGTATTATCAGTGGCTGTCACTTTACCACCACCGGTTCTTGTAAACCTGTTGTGTACGTTGGGAGTGAGAGTGAAAGGAAGGGCAGCTGATTTGCTGCTCCCAACCCCTCCCAGTCAGAAGATGGAAGAAGGCGCATGGCCACTGGCCGAACTGCCCCCCAAGCACCTTCTCATAGCAGCCAATGAAGGAAGGTGGTAAATAAAGCCAGCAGGTTGTAAGTTAGTGTGTGTGGTTTGGCAGACGCAGTAAAGGAGGTCCACACCATAATTTGCTGACTGGAAGGAGCAGCAGTAGTCAGAAATATTGCAGTATTTTGTTTTATGTTTAAGATCTTATCCCATTTATAGGAAGTGGAGGAAGGCTACAGGCCTATAAAAGATTTGGCTGGATAGGGGCTTTAATAATGTATATATACCTTTTATGTTGCAGGAACTAAGTTCCCATAAGAGACTGCTTGAAAGAATGGAAATTTCCTAATGGATATTTTGATACACTGCATTATTGTACAGGATAATGAATCTGCATGCTTTTATCACTTTCATACTCTGCCATTTTCAGGCAGCGGACACATACTAATGATATGAGTAAGAAGATACTAAACTAACTAAAAATGGAGTGTTCTCACAATGTGGTGACCTCACTGAGATAGCAGTATACATTACTGACAGAAAGCTTGTTGATAGTTGTAGCTCTCAGGAGATTTTACCTATTATGTACATACTTTATATTTTCTTCAGCCAAAGTGATTCTTCCTGTTAGTTTCTTCTGGGAATCGGGTGTCCCGGGTACATCGCTGGTCTGCACAAAGTATCAGCAGCATAAAACTGCTCCAATATCTACCCTTTCCATAGAGCAGTACTATTTGGCAAGGGATGTAACTGGAGGGGAGCATGAGCCTCTGCAACTGCAGAGGGGCCCAGTGCTGTAAGGGAGCCCAACTACAACTCCCTCCAATATAGTTGCCCACCCTTCAGATCAGCAGTTTTTGGGTCTACACTTGTTATGGGTGTGAGGATTACGATGTCCACACTTGTTTTATGACCCTTGTGAGATGGGCCCCCCAGGCTGTGAGGGTCACCAGGGTTAGGCAAGGAAAGGGGTGTGAACATTGAGGGGGGTCCCATTACAGTTTTGCTGGGGGATCCCATGACTTGAAGTCACACCTCTGTTATTGGCCAGGACAATCTGTAACTATTATTTTGGGAAACAAACATTTCAGGTATGTCTGCAGCTTTAGAAGTGATTGGTTCTGTCATTTTTAAAAATGACTGACATCATTATCTAGAATATATTTTCAGTGCTGGCTGTGGTTTACAATAAGGCTACATTCACATTGAACTTGTGTTGTGTTCCCTGTAAAAGCAGAAAAGCAGCAGAAAAGTTACCGTCACTGTTAATGTGCACTTTGTGTTAAGGCACTGCATGCAGTGCGTTGGGATGCCGCACGCCAATAGGTCACACCAGATGCACTGTGAACGTCACATTGCTATTACATTGTGACATTCCATGTTACAGTGCATCCATTACATCGCACCGCAATGCACCACTTTTAACAGGGCCAAAGAATAACATCTGGTAGATCCTAAATGTTAACACACTATTGTTACACCTTACAGTCAGGCTGTCATCTGTTTTATGAGAGGATAAGGCTAATAAGGTCAGTGATTAATACCACTGTGGCGTGGTATACCGTCTTGTGTTTGACTCCTGAATAGGATCACACAGACACTGGTTATTCCACAATGTTTCAATTCATTGTTACACCATTTTAATCATTTGAAATATATCAATGTTAAATATGTACAGTGCAATGTTTGTTAACGATGACAGTTTTGATGATGATCACATTTTAGGAGCCAGTCATGCTGAAATCTAGGAAATTCCAAGGGGCTCACAGATGTTTCCTCATAGCTCTACAAATACAACAAACTGATGCAATGCTAAATATATTACCACTGGAGCCAGAAGTGGTGCTGCTTACCATGCTTGCAGAACAACTGGAAAACCATGTGACACAAACTGAAATTAGTGTAAATGTCGCACTTTTCCACATTCCTGTCCAGTGATGTGAGGCATCTAAACACAGGCAGGACTGACTGTAATACAACATGAAATAGTTTTTATCAGAATATACAGTATAAATGTCTTACTATGTGTTATATCATTTGTGAGAGTATAATGAAATCAGAGTTAACTCCCAGAGTTATCAGAGTATTTAGTTTCCATCTCAATGAACAGCACTGGGTTAGGTAACTTCTCCCACTTCGTATGAACGAACTAACTCCTGCCAAGTGATAGTCCTCAGTATATAAGAAAAAAAGGCAGGAAACAAAAGAATAAGATAAATTAAAATAAGGGAGTCTCTGCTGTGCTGAGAGGCTCCTGAAAGCAGTCTTGCCAGGAAAGAACCAACTTTTATGCACTCATTTTCTTTCACAATAATTTTTATTGAAAAATTTTTCAGCATACAAGTTATGTAAGTATCCAATGGCATAGTATATAATATATATATAACAAATAACAAATAAACAATATATAAGAAGTTCTCCACATAAGCATATACATTCCACTAGAAAAATATAGCTCAGTTGTACAACCAGCTTGTTATAAGTTAAATATAACTGTGAAATAAATTTGCATCTTATAATCATGTTATAGAGTAAAGAAGAAATTAAAAAAAAATAAAAAAATTCAATAATACTGCAAGATTATAAATCCGCATAAATTCGCATAAAATCCGCATAAAGATGCAAAATCCGCATCAAGATGCGTAAATATAATGCTACCATGCGAAATTTTGCGTTAGGATTCAGAAAACCTCAAAGTTGCGCGAAATATGCACTCATTTTCGAGGACACCACATGCACAGGAAATTGAAGAAATGGTACCAAAAGTAGCTCAGTCCACACTTGTCCGGTTCCAGATCGGATCCGTGTCAAACGCTCCCACCACTTGGCCCCTTCCACAGCCTGGAGGCCAGCAGAAGCATGGCTCTCCATGGGCTGCAGCAGGCCAATTCTCCCTAGCAACAGGGAGAATTTTCATTGGTCCAACATGAACCATTGAGAATTCTCTCTGTTGCTGAAGATTCCCATCGGTCTGTTGCAGCCCCATGGAGAATCTCCATGCTTCTGTCGGCCTCCGGGCTCTTCAGGATAGACCGAGCAGCGGTGATGGACGACGGGGCACTTGAGTATGACGTCGCGACGGGATGCGGCTGAAATGGGCGACGCAGATGTGACGATTAGCCTGGTGAAAGCAGACAGTGTCCGTTCTCATAGGCTTGCAGTGGACAAAAATTGTCAAATCCGGACTCTACGTGATGTTTTTAATCCGTGCCACGCAGATCCATGTTTCTGCACGAGTGGAAGCGGGTCCTAGTTTTAACATAGGATACGCTTCCTACGTTTTTGCAGAGCTTTAAAAACATATCCCACGGATACGTTTTTAAAACAAGTGTGAACCGCCCGCTGCCCCTTTTTTGTCAGAAATTAAATATACCAGTTGCTGTCAGTTATATATCAGCAGCTGTCAGTTACAATTGAATGTGCAAGGTAATGTCCATGTTTCCCTATGGCTCAAGTGGGTTATATTACAGTTTCAGGCCTAGTGCACACCAAAACCCACTAGCAGATCCGCAAAATGCTAGCAGATTTTGAAACGCTTTTTCTTATTTTTCTGTAGCGTTTCAGCTAGCGTTTTGCGGTTTTGTGTAGCGGTTTTGGTGTAGTAGATTTCATGTATTGTTACAGTAAAGCTGTTACTGAACAGCTACTGTAACAAAAACGCCGGCAAAACCGCTCTGTACAGGCGTTTTTCAGAGCGGTTTGCGTTTTTCCTATACTTAACATTGAGGCAGAAACGCATCCGACTCTGGTGTGCACCACCCCATTGAGATACATTGACCAAGCGGATCCGCAGCCACGAGCGGATGCAGAAACGCTGAAAAAGTCGCTCGGTGTGCACCAGCCCTCACAGTGTGCTGACCAGGAAGCTGTTATGGGGACAGATAATTCCATTGATCACAGTGGACAAATGGGACGCAGGAGAGGAGAAAGAGATTGAGGAATACACTACACAAGAGGCAAGTATGACCTGTGTATGGTTATTTTGACTTTATTTTCAGTTCAGGTGCTCTTTAAGGCCTGATTCTATTGCAAGCATTTCAACATGACTTTCGGAATGCATGCTGTTTTCCAAACGCCAGCATTATATTTCAAATAATAGTGCAGCATTTCTGCTAGTGCAATGCAATTTTTACACAAATGCAAATGCATTGCCTGCTGCAGTCCTTGTGTAATGATCAAGGAGAATTCGAAAAATTGCACACAAAAAGGCAGTACTATGCAAATTCCTCAACCAAACCAATTTAAAAATGCAAATGCAATGGCTATTTAACCACTTACTGTTCTTGGACATTAAATTAAAATCCTAAAAGCCGTCATTGGGTGCTCCTGTGCATGCATGTGCGCCCCCATGCGTGTATGAGCATGCCGTTCAAAAGTGGCCCACAGGGGCAGAGAGACCAGTAACAGAGGCAGCATGTTGGCAGGAGTGATAGTAGGGAAGTAAACGTTTCTTTTGCACGTAATCTGATCAACCTTTCTTATCTGTTCTTTTGGTTTATAATCTAATAGTAATCTAATAGTTTTTTGTTTTTTTAACTCTTCCACCCTGATCACCTCCTACTGCTGCCTTCTATAAGCCATATGTCTCTGTAGCTATATGAACACTGAAAACTACAGGAGCTTCTACCTCCAGGCTCTGCTGTGAGCTGTCTGGTAAATGTCCTATTTCCAGCCACTAAAGACCTGTTTAGACACTCCATGACTGACATCTTGTGGTCCAGACATGCAATGTAATCCATCACCACATTGTCCAGCAAGAAGTTTGCTGAAGAAGAAGCAAGAAGGATGATACCTACTGCCACATTGTCCAGCAGTAGAGTATTGTCCACTATTGCATTTTCTATGGGATATACCCTTTTCATTGCAACCTTTAAGAGCTACATTTATTTTCATTGCATCTAAAAACATTTAGAAAATGTGTTTTTTATTCCTTGGTTACTGTAATGTTTATGTATAGTTCATAGTTGAACACATTTACACTACTGTTGGAGTGCAAAATAATCAGAGCAGAAACTTTAAAAAATGGTCAGAATGTTTCACCTGGTTGACTCTTTGTAAAGTGTATATTTAAAGCTTTGTTCAGGATGAGCACTGGGTCGCATGTCTTTGCATATTATTTTACACAACTTTATGTTACAATTACACAAAATTTAGAAACAAAATATGGAATACATGGACATTGCCTGAGTTTTAGAACTCATGTCTTTAAAGAGACTCTAACAAAATTTTGAGCCTTATTTCTTCTGTTCTGTAAGTTCCTATGCCTGTTCTAATGTGCTCTGGCATACTGCAGCCTTTCCTACTTGCACTGTAATAAATCTTATCTCCTTTCCTATGTCGTGTCTGTCGGGATGAGGCTGGAATGTGTGGAATGTGCAGCACTGCTTGTCATTGGCAGAAGCTTTACACACCCCCTCCAAGCTCTGCATGAGTCACACAGTAAGCTGTTCTCAGCCTATGATACTCTGGTTATAAGCCAGTCTTTTGTTTGTAAACACTGCCTAAAACTGTTAACTACAAACCAGGATTGCAGCAGGGAGTGGCAGAAACAGCACAGAGGGGCCCAGGAGAACATAATGAATAGAATGGTATGCTTTTTATTGTAAGAATTTTAGAGTACAGATTCTCTTTAACCACTTCACATCCAGACCTTGTTTCCCCCTTATGGACCAAAGCAGTTTTTACATTTAGCTATGTACCTATTTAATCAGCAATAACTTTATCCCTACTTATGACACATACATGAAATAAATATTGTTTTTTTCAAGACAAACTACACTTTCATTGTATGGTATGTTTTCCCTTAAACAATTTTGTTTTCGATGCATGTTAATGGGAAAAAGAGGAAAAAAATAGAAAAAAACTACATTATTTCTCAGTTTTACCAATTCTACTTCAAAAATAAAAAGGGCTATTGTCGATAAAAAACATAATTTTTGGGGGGGCTATTTCTACTGTTTATCACACAACCTAAATTATGTTCTTATCACAATTTATGGTGAAGATATTTGTCTCTGAAATAATGCTACAGTGTACATTTTTCACTATGAACTGAGAAAATAAAAGTATTTTTTTATTGTAAAAATCACTCTTATTGGTTCAGGGAATATATTTTCCCTTTCACCAATTATTGTTGTGCACAGGAGCAAGCCCAATGGTGCACAGCTGTGCTTCTGCTACAAGACGCATATCTACGTCCTCGTGGCTTAGATAAAGTCACAGAGGTCCTATACTGTAGAGGTGGTTAAAGTGACACTGAGGAAAAACCCCCCGGAAAATAACATATTACACAGAGTGATAACTTTACTGTTGACTGCTCTGGGACATTCCTGATTGTGTGTGTGGGTAGGAGTGTGATGTCCAGTATGTAAATGAGGCTTAGTGCGCTCACTTAGGGGTCTCTGTATTTTCATTAGGTACTTGTAGGCTTTTGGCGTCAGTCTGTCATAGCTGGTACTCTATGGTGTTAGCTGTGAAGTGCACATATTAGGGCTTAAGGCAAGTATACATTATTAGATATGATACAGGTTTTATGCACATCAGTAGATTCTATGTTATAGAATATAATGACTAACTTATTACAAATATTAAGCAGTGTGTGCCTTCAGACACAGGAGGAATTCCTTAATTAACCACGGGTGTAATGCGTAAAATTTTACGCATTAACCATAACGCGTAAAAATGTACTTGTTGATGTCTGCAATAGCTTCCTGCACCAGCAGGAATGCGGAAAAATGTACGCATGGCAGGTTGCCGACTCCCAGTCGGCAAAAACGAAACTAGCTGGCAGCGGGGGACCAGAGGAGCCATGAGTGACTGCGAGGGCACAGGATGGCTGCAGGGGGCTGGTAGATGCCCCAGGTAAGTAAAACTCATGGTTTTTTTAGAGTTAAGGTTCCCTTTAAGGACCAGAGACCACTGGTACAATACCAACAGAATCCAGCGCATACCCGCCGCAACCGTCATCACCGCCGCACGCCGGGATCCTCCTGACATAGACTCTGCCGGCTCTATGACGGCAGAGTCATGTGAGTCGGTAAGGAGCTGCTTTCATTGGCTCCTGACCGTGTCTATCAATGTAAGCCAATGGGAGCGGCTTACATTGATAGACACATCCAGCAGCCAATGAAATTGGCTCCTGACCGGCTCACATGGCTCTGCCGTCATAGAGACAGGCCGAGCCTGTGAGCTGTGGCGAGAGACATCGGGTTTGAGCGGCGCGATCGGCGGGGAGCGACGGAAACGGCGGATGCACGCTGCGGGTGGTGATTGAAATCTGCGTCCTGCCAGCCAGCAGCCCACCAAAACAGGGTGTAGATTTCAATCACCTCGGTCCTAAATTAGTTAATGAGTAATTATTAGCAAACAATAGAGATGGTCAATAATAAGATAATCATTTTGGATTGCATGAAGATTTACTGGAAATTTGATCCAGCTTGGAACAAGGCCAACCAAATGCACTTCATGTCTATTGTGACAAGCCTAATTGCAAGCTGCATACAGTTTGAATTAAATTTGCATGTAAGTCAGAAGTATTTGCATGTCAATGACCATCTCTAGCGAGTTTTGCTAGCATGAGAGCAATGCATTACTCAAGGGAGTATCAGCAGCATCTCAGCTAGCAACAGAACAGGGTAACAGTAAAAAAGGGCGCAGGAGGCTAGTGGACAAATCGGGCGCCGCCATTCACTCCCATAATAAATATCGTTTAATGGGCGCCCGATAGGAAAAAAGGGCGCCGGAGAAAAATAACGTTTTAAAAGCGGCGCCCGGAGACTTAATGTTTTATTACTGCTTCTCATGATTAGACATTATTTAATGATTTATACATTTTTTAATATTATTTTTAAACGAAAAACAGTACAATATTTTTTCAAACATTATTTTTAAACGAAAAACAGTACAATATTTTTTTCAAACATTATTTTTAAACGAAAAACAGTACAATTTTTTTTTACATTATTTTTAAACGAAAAAAACGCACAATATGTTTTTGAAACTTTAATAATGCTTATCACAGGGGGGTCTTAGGTTTAGGCACCAACAGGGGGGTCTTAGGTTTAGGCACCAACAGGGGGGTCTTAGGTTTAGGCACCAACAGGGGGGTCTTAGGTTTAGGCACCAACAGGGGGGTCTTAGGTTTAGGCACCAACAGGGGGGTCTTAGGTTTAGGCACCATCAGGGGGGTCTTAGGTTTAGGCACCACCAGGGGGGTCTTAGGTTTAGGCACCAACAGGGGGGTCTTAGGTTTAGGCACCAACAGGGGGTCTTAGGTTTAGGCACCAACAGGGGGGTCTTAGGTTTAGGCACCAACAGGGGGGTCTTAGGTTTAGGCACTAACAGGGGGGTCTAGGGGTTAGGGGTAGGTACAGGGAGGGTTACTTAGGCACCAACAGGGGGGGTCTTAGGTTTAGGCATCAACAGGGGGGTCTAGGGGTTAGGGGTAGGTACAGGGAGGGTTACTTAGTAATTTTTTTTTTAAACGTTATTATACGTTTCACTATTTAAACGAAAGATTAACGTTTTTACAATTGCCGATTTAATGCACATTATTTAATGATTTATAACTTTATAAAACATTAATTTTAAACGAAATACAGTACAATACATTTTTTTTTTTTAACCAAAACGAGTTTATTTGAAAAAGCAGTAGAAAAGTGTACACAGGCACTACATTGAGCAAAACAGCATGAAAAGGATAACATGTCAGGGGTTACAAAACAACTGTACAGTGCAATAAATAGCTAAGTAAACATATTAATCTTGGTAAGTAAATATGAGAGACATTTAACATTAGTGTCAGAGATCCTTCATATAATATCATACAGGAGTAAATATTGGTGGGGTATTTAACACAAATATAGAGTGTGCCTCCATTATTAATTACGTGGTCTGGTATTCAACTATTAAGAATATTAAGAAGGGGGCACAGAAGTATAAAGAGACCAGTGCAGAACGCACCAAAGAACAGTGCGCTCAGCAACCGGCACATTATCGGTCAATCCATTTATCCCACACTAAATGGAATTGTTGTAACCGTTCCCTGTGAGTGTAGGCAAGTTTCTTAAAGGCCATACCATTGTCAAGGCGTTTGATCCAGCAAGCAAGTTGGGGTGAGTTTGGCGATAGCCAGTGCAGGGCGATTTCTTGCCTGGCGGCAAATAACGTCTCTCTAATAAAGGTTTTGGTGGCAGCTCTTAAATCCTCATCTCGTATTACTCCAAGTACACATAGTACTGGGTCAAAGGTTACAGGACAACCCATTTTGTCATGGAGGAAACTGATGACTTGCTTCCAAAAGGAATCAACCTGTGGACAGCTCCAAATAAGGTGAAGGAAGGAGGGGGAGGGTATAGCACATTTAGGGCATACATCTTGAGCGTTAGGATTGTATTTGGCAACTTGCTTAGGTAGTAAGTAAGTTTGATGAAGAATGTAAAGTTGAGTGGCACGATCCTTCACACATAAAGAAACCCTTTTAACCGCCTCCAGTGCATCATCCCAGTCCTCTTCACTCAAAGAGAGGCCAGCAGTTTCCCATCTATTCTTAGAGTCAAGCGTTCTGTCAAGTGCATTACTCTCTACCAGCTCCTTGTAAATGTCCCCTATCAGATGTTTTTGGGGGCCTCGCTCAATTAATTGTAAGATTGGGTGTGGCTGAATATCAACCTTGTTGCCTTTAAACTGAGCACGGAATGCATGCACAAGTTGTACATAACGAAAATGATGAGGGGTAAATGCAGGAAACCTATCTACTAGCGAGGGGAAGGAGATAATGCTTTATTTTGAAACAATTTGACCCAGGAATACAACCCCATTCTTTTGCCAGAAGGTCTGGTCTGGAATGGAAATGAACTCTGAAAGGTTTGGATTATCCCAAATGGGGGTATGAAAATCGTAGGACGTAGAACTGTGTAAGCCACCTATTCTCTTCCACACTCTCATGGCTTGAGTCAGTATAGTATTGCGGTGAGACTGTAGGGGTATGACTTCCCTAAGGAGGTCCAATGCCACATTGTCTAATGAAGGGTTAACAGTGTAACCTAGCGCTTCAGGATTGTACAAATTAGAAGTGCAAAACCAAGAGGCAACATGTTGCAATTGAGCTGCAAAATAATAATGCTGCATAGAGGGCAAAGCAAGGCCGCCCATACCATTTGGATTAATTAACAAGGAATACTTAACCCGGGCTCTAAATAAAGGAGAGAAGGTGAGTTTTGAGTTTTTTGAAAAAAGCAACAGGAACATACACTGGTGATTGATGTAGAACATACAGAATTTTTGGAAGGAGTATCATCTTTACTAAATTTATTCTGCCCACAACTGTTAAGTATAGCTTGGACCAGGCTTTGCACTTCGATTGCACATGATTAAGAAGGGGAAAAACCTCCGCCTGCAAGTACATTTTAGGGTCCACGTGTATCCACACTCCTAAGTACTTAAAGGACGTAACAACCTGCAAGAGATTTGAGGACCGAGGTGACCCATCTGGAGGGGAATCAATATATAGCAGAACCGACTTAGATTTATTCAATTTGAGGCCTGAGTAATAACCAGATTCCTCTATCGTGCTTAATGCTGTCGCCAGGGAGACATCAGGATCCTCCAGGTATAAAACAGTGTCATCGGCGTAGAGGCCAAATTCAGTGTGCATAGTACGGAGGCCACGAATTAAGGGGTGTGCCCTAATGCGACATGCCAAGGGCTCAACTGCTAAGGCATATAGAAGCGGAGAGAGCGGGCACCCCTGCCTAGTTCCACGACCCAAAGTAAACGGACTGGATATCCACCCATTAGTGCCCACCCGAGCTCTAGGCATATTGTATAAAATTTGGACCCACCTACAGAAATTGTCCCCGAATCCAAACCTGGCAAGGACTGCCTGAAGATAGGGCCACTCCACTGTATCAAAGGCCTTTGCCATGTCGAGGGAGGCCACTATTCTATTACCTTTATTTAAATGGGATGCCTGTAGATTAGTCATTAAACGACGTATATTCATTGCCGTATTTTTCCCGGGCATAAATCCAGTTTGATCTGGATGTACTAATGATAAGATTACTGAATTAAGACGAATGGCGAGTATTTTGGCAAGAATTTTGATGTCAGCTGTTAATAGGGAGATTGGGCGATACGATTCACAGTGCCGGGGGTCCTTGCCAGGTTTAGGTATTACTATAATCAAGGCCTCTTTCATGGAATCGGGGAGAGATCCAGAATCAAAAGCAGCTTCAAATACTTGTAATAGCAAGGGAACAATACATTTTTAAACGTTATCCATGCTTATCGTTTAAAACCCCGCGCCCTTTTTTCCCAGCGCCCCTTTTTAACGTACGCACAGAACAGTGCTATCTGCCTGACTTGCAGCACATTTGGGTGACTGCTACATAAATGGACCAGTGGGAAGCACTTCTGACATATTTTAATAGACTACAGATGAGGCTACCAGTCATTATAGCAGCATGGCATGGCAAGGACAAATGGTAGCTGGAGAGCTGATTGTGAGTTCGAAAACAGAGAAAAGAAGAAAAAAAGAACACATCCGGGTTGGGTCAGCAAATCACACGTGAGGTTTATTACCAACTTTCATTTACATATTGTACATTGCGGTTTCTAAAAGTGTTGGGTTGCTGTGCAAAATGTAGATTTAAATAGAGTGTGATGATTCGCAATTATTTAGATTCTTCACTTAACATAAGATAGTGCAAAGCTAGCATATCAAATGTTGAGACTGAGTGGTTTTATTGTTTTATATAAAAAAATACTGATTTTCATGACAGCAATACTTTCAAGAAACTTAGTACAAAGGCAACAAAACACTAAAAAAATATGTTGGTAACACACCAAATGGAACATCTTGATGATGTTAACTGCAAACAGGTCAGTAACATGATGGGGTATAAAAAAGAGCATTTGAGGCTACATTCACAGTGGAACATTGCATTGTAATACAACGTTAAAGTCACAACGCAGCATTACAACACAACGCAAAAAAAAGATGGTTACGCACATAGGGATTGATTCACTATAACAAATAGTGTGCCTTATCACAGTTAACATGCCTTATCAGCGTTAAAGTGCCTTATCAGAGTTAACGTGCCTTATCAGAATAGCATAGCGAGTGGTACGAACTTATGCCTGCTAATTGGCAATGACGAGAGCTCCACTCGTCCTGCCCTGAGCCCCTGCAGGTTCAATCACATTAAAGGACATTATTCCCGCACTTTGATTGGCCCAATAGGCTGCCTGTCATTTGACAGGAAACTTGAAAGGCCAATCAAAGTGCGGGGATAATGTCCTTTAAAGCGATTGAACCTGCAGGGGCTCAGGGCAGGACTAGTGGAGCTCTCGTCATTGCCAATTAGCAGGCATAAGTTCATGGCGCTCGCTATGCTACTCTGATAAGGCATGTTAACTTCTGATAAGGCATGCTAACTCTGATAAGGCCCACTATTTGTTGTAGTGAATCAACCCCATTAACACTGCGTTACCGTCGCACACAGTAGAAACAGCAAAGCATACAGGCAATGAAAAGTATGCTTTCCTGTACCTGGTAACATGTGCGTTTAGAAGTAATGCACTGCAGCAGTGTGCTACCATAACGCTACACGTTACAATGCGATGCTAACGTCGCAATGTGAACGTCCCATAGGATTAGCATTTCAGTGTGGTAATCAGCGTTATAAGACTTTATAACACAGCCCCTCCACGTCCTACTGTGAATAAGCCCGGAAAGAGCGTGACTCTCTCAGACGAATGGATGGGAGCAGACCACTGCTGCAAAATTTTAAATATAATTATTCTGCACCCTGAAATCTAGAAATTACAAATTGCAATCTTTTGTGTGTGTGCGCGTGTGTGTGTGTGTGTGTGTGGGGGGGTGTTAGGGGAGGAGGGGTGAAGGTTATTTTATCCTCTACAGCACAGGATCTCAACAAGAGGTACTTAGGTTGGGCTCAGGGGGTACTTGGACTTGTGTCATCCAATCCACTGTAGTAAGTTTTGAAATCACATGAATGATAAATCATCTGTAAACAAATCAAAATATGCCCATGTTTTAGTTAATTAAAAGTGTTAGGAATGTTGTAGGAACACAATTATGGAAAAAACAAAAATAGCACACCTAACTCTGCACATATACTAACACTACCCATACCGTAGTAAGATTGTCAAGGTGCTAAACTGAGCTAGCTTCAGTACAAACCTGTCACCAACTGAAAACTATTATTATTATGTGAAATAAAAAACATGACAAAATTAGTCCCTCATATATCAGGCAAGAAATCAAGATTTTATTTTCACTTTCAAAACTACACCAGCTGGTTTTCCCAGTTCCTAACCATGTGGTAAAAGAAAAGGTGATAAAACATAATAGTACACATGGCACTGTCCTCCCAGCTTTTTTTTTTTAAATATGTGGTACTAGTATGTAATTCATAATGAGATTATACTATAAAGATAATAATAAGTCTAATTTTCAACAGTTGCATTATTATGTTTGTACTATGCAGGTGTAACGATCGGTGTCAGCACGCAGAGAGAATCTGATTATTGGTGATCTGCAGTATCACCAAGAATACAGATATATACCTGATTATTGATGATCTGCAGAATCACTGATAATACAGATATATTTCTAATCTCTGGACACCTATGTATATAAGAGTGTTTGGTGTAACAGTAATACTTTGAGAAACACACCTGATGAGCAGGTGATATTGAGCAGTATAGGCAATACTGCTTTAGAGAATCCAGGAACCTTCCAGCAGCCTGAGACTCTCCAAGGGGTGGAGTCAGGCTGGAGGTAGGAAGACCAGAGAGTGAGTGACACCTGAAGGTGAATGTCACTGACCGATCTGGAGACTATCTCTTAAGGAGAGAGATAGCTCTCGAGGCCAGGCAAGCCAGGCCGGTAACACACGGACAGACAAAGTACAAAGATAGAAAGCTGATTCGGTATCCAAGGCAAGCAGGATTTGGCAACAGAGTATCAGATATGCAAGGTACCGAATCAGATATCAGAGGAGTAGTCAGGAAAGCAATAAGTCATAACAGATATCAAACAATGCCTAGTCTGGGTGTGAGGTCCGTGGTCTCTACACCCTGGAACTAGTCTGATGTATAACAAGTTCCCTAGTATGGATGTGAGGTCCGTGGTCTTTACACCCTGGAACTAGTCTGATATATAACAGAATGATAACACAATTTCCCTAGTCTGGGTGTGAGGTCCATGGTCTCTACACCCTGGAACTAGTCTGAAGAATAACAGAATGGTAACACAAGTTCCCTAGTCTGGGTGTGAGGTCCGTGGTCTCTACACCCAGGAACTAGTCTAACATATAACAGTAAGATAATACAAGTAATCTGGCTCAGTGTGAATTCCCAGGTCCTCCTGGTTCAAACACACTGTTGGATCTGACTAAGGTCGAGTGCTTCCACGTAGTGTGCGCAACGGCAGACAACCTGTGAGTGGCCAGCAGTAACTATATATAGAGCAGCGCTCTCTGGCGCCACCCCTAAGTGATCAACCAATAGTTACCAGCTCTGGGGTCAGCTGATCGGCTTGGTCAGCTGATCCCCCCATGCCCACCATAAAAGTTCTGCCTCTCAGCGCGCGCGCGTATTCCTAAGCCTGTGTGAACTAACAGATTCAGCCACACCAGACACACGCTGCTGTGTGCAACCCGCCGCGCTGGACGCGGAACCAGCCGCCTTGCTATCAATACATGCGGCGGCTTTTCCGCGTTCTGCCATGTCACTAGACGCACGCTTCCGCGTGCAAACCGCCGCATTGGATGCGGAATCAGCTGCCTTGCTGTCTGCACACATGGCGGCTTTTCCGCGTTCTCTCACAGTACCCCCCCCCCCCTCCCCTGAGGAGTGGACTCCGGACATCTCCTACCCGGCTTTCCAGGATGTAAGCTATGGAATTCCCTTTTTAACTCCTCTGCGTGCATACGACATTCTGGCACCCAAGTTCTCTCCTCTATGCCATACCCCTTCCAGTGAACCAAATACTGCATGGAGTTCTGCACAAGCCGTGAGTCCAGAATATTCTCAATCTCATACTCAGGTTGGTCATCAATCAACACAGGGGGAGGGGGGGGGGGGAGAGTGGAATCCACGTGCACTGCTGGCTTGAGCAAGGACACATGAAATGATCTCACACCTCGCATGCTGGTGGGGAGATCAATGGCATAAGTGACATTATTGATCTTCCTGGTCACTGGAAAAGGACCCACAAATCTAGGACCCAATTTGGGGGACAGCTGCTTCAGGGCCAAATGTCGTGTGGACACCCAGACCAAGAAGAAATTCCCACTCTACGGAACGTCTCTTGTCAGCCTGTTTCTTCTGACTCTGAAAAGCCATCCTCAGATTGCTTTTAACCATTCCCCAAACCTGTTTTAAAGGCTTCTGCCAATTCTCCAGGGCTGGAAACGGAGTAGAAGCCACTGGCAATGGGGTGAACTTAGGTGACCTTCCTGTCACCACCTGGAATGGGGAAAATCCTGAGGAGGAGCTTTTCAAATTGTTGTGTACAAATTCTGCAAACAGCAAGAATTTGACCCAGTCGGTTTGAGCATCTGCAACATAGCGCCTCAAAAATTGTTCCAGAGACTGATTGGTTCTCTCAGTCTGGCCATTGGTCTGTGGGTGGTAGCCTGATGAAAAAGAAAGCTCCATGTCTAACTGATGGCAGAATGCCCTCCAAAACTTGGAAACAAATTGGACTCCCCGATCTGACACTATATTTTCCGGAATGCCATGTAGTCGGAAAATATGTTGGATGAAGAGGTCGGCCAATTCCTGGGCCGAGGGGAGTCCTTTCAGGGGGACAAAATGGGGCCATCTTACTGAATCGATCGACTACCACCCAAATGACCGTCATGCCCTCAGACCTGGGGAGTTCGCCCACAAAATCCATGGACAAATGGGTCCATGGCTCGCTCGGGACTGGTAAGGGCTGTAATGTCCCAACAGGTGCCTGACGGGAGGGTTTGCTCCTAGCACACACTGCACATTCTCTCACATACTCCTTGCAGTCAGTTGCCAATGTCGGCCACTAAGCACACCTAGCAATGAGGTCCTGAGTTCTGGTGGCCCCAGGGTGCCCAGCATTCTTGAGGGAATGGAACAACTGCAGTATTTGTAGACGAAAAGGCAATGGTACAAACATGACCCCCTCAGGCTTCTCCTCTGGTACATCCTGTTGGAACGGACCCAATGTCTCTGTCCAGTCCTTCCAGGTCTCAGTGGCTGCCAGAACCACCTTCTGAGGGAGGATGGTTTCTGGGTCTGAGGGCTGTGCTGTCTCGGGCTCAAAACATCTAGATAAGGCATCAGCCTTGATGTTTTTACTACCAGGGGTATACGTGATTACAAATCTGAACCTTGAGAAAAATAATGACCACCGAGCCTGCCGGGGGCTAAGCCTCTTAGCGCTCTAAATGTATTCCAAATTCTTGTGGTCAGTGTAAACAGTAATGGTATGTTCTGCCCCTTCTAGCCAATGTCGCCATTCCTCAAAGGCCAACTTGATGGCTAGAAGTTCCCTATTGCCTATATCGTAGTTTTTCTCTGCGGGTGAAAACCTACGAGAGAAATAGGCACAAGGGTGCAATTTTCCCTGCAACCCAGAACGCTGAGACAGCACAGCCCCTACCCCTACCTCTGAGGCATCTACCTCCACGATAAAGGGATAGGTGATATCAACGTGTCTCAATATGGGTGCAGAACAGAACAATTTCTTTAGAGTGGAGAAAGCAGCATGGGCCTCAGGAAACCAGTGGTGAGTATCTGCCCCTTTCTTGGTGAGACTGGTGAGATCACCGTAGAGTACCCCTTTATGAACCTCCTATAGTAGTTGGCGAACCCCAGGAACCTCTGGAGCGCCTTCAGTCCTACAGGTTGGGGCCACTCCAAGACAGCTGAAACTTTTCCAGGGTCCATAGAGAGGCCAGAGGTCAAAATTATGTACCCCAGAAAGGTGACAGAGGTCACTTCGAAAATGCACTTCTCCAACTTAGCATACAGCATATTTTGTCTTAATTTCCGTAACACAAACTTAACATGTTTTCGGTGCTCTGAGAGGTTGGACGAGAAAATTAGTATGTCGTCTAAATACACCAAGACGAATTTGCCCAAAACCTCTCTGAAGACTTCATTAATCAGCTCCTGAAAGATGGCCGGGGCATTACACAACCCGAAGGGCATCACTAGGTACTCGTAATGCCCGTCGGGCGTGTTAAAGGCCGTCTTCCATTCATCACCGTCCCTGATACGCACAAGGTTGTATGCATCCCTTAAATCCAGTTTCGAGAAAATCTTAGCATTGGTGACTTGAGTAAACAAATTGTCTATCAAAGGCAAAGGATAACGATTTTTTACTGTGATTTTATTTAAGCCCCGATAATCGATGCATGGACGGAGGCCTCCATCCTTCTTTTTCACAAAAAAGAAACCTGCACCAGCCGGGGAGCGAGAAGGACGAATAAAACCCTTGGCTAAATTTTCTCGGATGTATTCTTGCATGGCTAATTTCTCTGGCCCAGATAAATTATAGAGATGACCTCTAGGGGGCATACAACCAGATCTGAGATCAATGGGGCAGTCAAAAGGATGGTGTGGAGGAAGTTTATCTGCTGACTTGGGACAAAACACGTCCGCAAATTCTGAATACTGATCTGGCAATCCCTCCATGTGAATTTTGGTTTTACCTAAGGTTACTTTTGCTAGACAATGATGCTAACAATGGGTAGACCAGCTCGTTAGCTGACCTGTAGCCCAATTGATCTGAGGCGAGTGAATTTGTAACCATGGCATGCCAAGAATGATCGTGGAGGTTGTCATACGCAACACCAGGAACTGTAAGCTCTCTTTATTTAACACCCCTATTGTGACCCCAAACTCCGGAGTCTGAGACAAAGGGTGGTTACTCTGCAGGGGGGAATCATCCACCGCAGTGACTCGAATCTGTTGTTTTAATGGGGAGATCGGGATCCCCAATTTCTTAGCGAATTCATATTCCATAAAATTGGCTGCTGAGCCAGAGTCAACGAAGGCCTCAGTGATCTCTGTCTTATCCCTCCAAGATATAGTACAAGGGAGAAGCAAACGTTTATCATCTAGAGGTAACGACTGCGCGCCTAGGGGATTACCTCCGACGACACCTAGGCGGCAGCGTTTCCCGATTTCTTGGGACAATTCTGCACTCTATGACCCCCCTCTGCACAGTATAGACAGAGCTGTTCTGTTTCTCTGTGCCTCCGTTCCACCCGGGACAATCTCGACCGACCAATCTGCATTGGTTCTGATGGAGATGAAACGGGTGGAGATGAAACAGACGGAGGCGCAGCGTAGGACAAGTATCTCACATTGTTCCTACCCCGGGTCTGTCTTTGATATCGTAGACGACGATCAATTCTGATGGCTAATGAAATGGCCTCATATATAGATTGCAGTTCAGGATGACCCAGCATTAAATCAGAAACTGCGTCTGATAACCCTGACAAGAAACAGTCTAGTAGTGCAAATGTACCCCATCTAGCTGAAACTGACCATTTTCTGAATTCAGCTGCGTAAATTTCAACCGGATCCTTGCCCTGCCGCAGAGTTTTGAGTTTCTGCTCCACGGTAGAGGCAATGTCTGGATCATCGTAAATTATAGCCATGGCTTTAAAAAATGCCTCTACCGAGACTAAAGCCCCATCCCCAGGCTGGAGATTATATGCCCAGGTCTGGGAATCCCCTGACAATAGTGTCTTAATAAACGTTATTCTTTGTGCTACGGTCCCTGAAGAATTAGGTCTCAGCTCAAAGTATGATAACACTCGATTTCTAAAGTTCTGAAAGTCAGATCTGTGGCCAGAAAACCTTTCAGGTACAGACATGCGTATGTCTGTGCTAGGAGGAGATCGCACTGTATCCACAGCCGTCTGTAGGGCTTGCGCAGACCCAGACAAGGCATTGATCTGGGTCTGATGGTTGCCCAGCACTTGGATGAAATTTTCCACCGAGGTGGTGAGTGCGTCAAGACGGCTGCTGAGTGCGTCCATTTGGTTTTGGTCTGCCGTTCTGTAACGATCGGTGTCAGCACGCAGAGAGAATCTGATTATTAAAAAATGTAAACAGGTAGATTTGCGCCCACTCAATATAAAATGAATTCAATTGGCTGCAGTCAGTGATAAATGGGGTTACTCACACCCCCACCATTTAAGCATTCATAAAGTTTTAAAAATCACTCATGCGCCTATATATACCATCACATATACAGTTTTATTCAATTCATAAATTCAAATTCATATATATATATTACACCAATATGCAAGCAAACACTAGCCAACTTTCTCAGTCCCACCTCCCTATCGTAAACAGTCTGGCACACGTCACAACATTTACCTATAGATTGATTCGCTGAGTAAACTTCGTTTTCTAGCATAAAATTGCACCAATCCCTATAGCACCTTTCCAATGTTAAAAAGTGTTTTTGCACCTTTAAAATGGCAATAATAGCCTTTCTTGTTCAAAAATCAATAAAAATAACGTCCTGTGAGCTCACAAAAGTATAATTCATAAATCCAACAGGAAACAGTTCATGTTAAATAGCTTGAATCTCGTCTTGCAAAGCTTTAGACATACAATTTCATATACATACAATTAGCCACTTTACTTCTGGTGGATGTATATGAAATTGTATGTCTAAAGCTTTGCAAGACAAGATTCAAGCTATTTAACATGAACTGTTTCCTGTTGGATTTATGAATTATACTTTTGTGAGCTCACAGGACGTTATTTTTATTGATTTTTGAACAAGAAAGGCTATTATTGCCATTTTAAAGGTGCAAAAACACTTTTTAACATTGGAAAGGTGCTATAGGGATTGGTGCAATTTTATGCTAGAAAACGAAGTTTACTCAGCGAATCAATCTATAGGTATATGTTGTGGCGCGTGCCAGACTGTTTACCATAGGGAGGTGGGACTGAGAAAGTTGGCTAGTGTTTGCTTGCATATTAGTGTAATATATATATGAATTTGAATTTATGAATTGAATAAAACTGTATATGTGATGGTATATATAGGCGCATGAGAGAATCTGATTATTGGTGATCTGTAGTATCACCAAGAATACAGATATATACCTGATTATTGATGATCTGCAGAATCACTGATAATACAGATATATTACTAACCTCTGGACACCTATGTATATATGAGTGTTTGGTGTAACAGTAATACTTTGAGAAACACACCTGATGAGCAGGTGATATTGAGCAGTATAGGCAATACTGCTTTAGAGAATCCAGGAACCTTCCAGCAGCCTGAGACTCTCCAAGGGGTGGAGTCAGGCTGGAGGTAGGAAGGACCAGAGAGTGAGTGACACTGACCTATCTGGAGACTATCTCTTAAGGAGAGAAATAGCTCTCGAGGTCGGGCAAGCCAGGTCGGCAACACACAGACAGACAAAGTACAAAGATAGAAAGCTGATTCTGTATCCAAGGCAAGCAGGGTTTGGCAACAGAGTATCAGATATGCAAGGTACCGAATCAGATATCAGAGGAGTAGTCAGGAAAGCAATAAGTCATAACAGATATCAAACAATGCCTAGTCTGGGTGTGAGGTCCGTGGTCTCTACACCCTGGAACTAGTCTGATGTATAACAAGTCCCCTAGTATGGGTGTGAGGTCCGTGGTCTCTACACCCTGGAACTAGTCTGATATATAACAGAATGATAACACAATTTCCCTAGTCTGGGTGTGAGGTCCGTGGTCTCTACACCCTGGAACTAGTCTGAAGAATAACAGAATGGTAACACAAGTTCCCTAGTCTGGGTGTGAGGTCCGTGGTCTCTACACCCTGGAACTAATCTAACATATAACAGTAAGATAATACAAGTAATCTGGCTCAGTGTGAATTCCCAGGTCCTCCTGGTTCAAACACACCGTTGGATCTGACTAAGGTCTGAGTGCTTCCACATAGCTTTCGCAACGGCAGACAACCTGTGAGTGGCCAGCAATAACTATATATAGAGCAGCGCTCTCTGGCACCACCCCTAAGTGATCAACCAATAGTTACCAGCTCTGGGGTCAGCTGATCGGCTTGGTCAGCTGCTCCCCCTGTGCCCACCATAAAAGTTCTGCCTCTCAGCGCGCGCGCGCGTATTCCTAAGCCTGTGTGAACTAACAGATTCAGCCACACCAGACACACGCTGCTGTGTGCAACCAGCCGCATTGCTATCAATACATGCGGCGGCTTTTCCGCGTTCTGCCATGTCACCAGACGCACACTTGCGCGTGCAAACCGCCGCATTGGACGCGGAATCAGCCGCCTTGCTGTCTGCACACGCGGCGGCTTTTCCGCGTTCTCTCACAGCAGGTTTATATGATTTGCAAATCACTGCATTCTGTTTTTATTTACATGGTACACAGTGCCACAATTTATTTGGGAATAGAATTGTAGCAAAGGCTTAACATCCTTGGTGGTATGGATGAGCCTGACTCGTCCAGGGAAAAATAGCTGAAAACGGTATGGACGAGTCAGGTTCATTCAGCAGTTCTAAGGCAGGGTTCCACTTTTTTGCATTCATTTTTCTAATTAAAATTCATGTTCGTATGCAAATGTTTGCATGCTCTTGAAACCTGCATATGAAAATTCACATCCGACCACGAAAAAAATGAACATAAAGAAAACTGAAGTGGGGATACTGTGGCCTGGTACAAAGGAAAAATAATTTTCATTAATGTTTTGCCATGATTTTGTGCTTGAAACTTTTATTATACTCAAAATGAATACTAGACCCTTGCTAGACAAATGAAAATTAATGGAACCACTTTTTGCACAAAAATCCAGAAAAAAATGAACACCAGGGAGGTTATTGAATAGTCAATGAGGATATACTAAATTGTCAGCAGATCGTCTCAACAGATAGTCAAATGCATAATATCTGTAAACTGCAGATAAAATACTATACCTTTACAGAAAATTTGCAGTTTAACTGTAATGGAACATCCCCTTGCCCTTGTTCATGAATGGACCCCCTTTGGTAGCTTTGGAAGAAGAACGATGAAAATAAGATGCAGGCATAAGCAGATCTGGAAGAATTCACCACTCGCAGCGCAAGCTAATGTATATAAACAAAAAAAGTAATCATGACACATTAGGTTGTGTTTTGTTTTTTTGCTGTGAGTACACATTAGACCTTATAGTGACCCATTAATAGTGCAACTTACAAATGATTATATTTTTGATAGGATCATCAAAATCGAAAATCGAAAGAAAAGATCGAATTTATACAATATATAGGAAGACCCAGGGAGGGTAAATCGATATATCCACATATTAAATATAATTTGCTAATTAAAGCATAACATTATAATGTATAGCCACACATCCCTCATCATAGCACATTTAAAGGATACCCGAAGTGACACGTGACATGATGAGATAGACATGTTTATGTACAGTGCCTAGCACACAAATAACTATGCTGTATTCCTTTTTTCTTTCTCTGCCTGAAAGAGTTAAATATCAGGTATGTAAGTCGCTGACTCAGACAGGAGGTGACTACAGTGTGACCCTCACTGATAAGAAATTCCAACTATAAAACACTTTCCTAGCCGAAAATAGCTTCTGAAAGCAAGAAAGAGGTAACAAGGGGAATTTCTTATCAGTGAGGGTCACACTGTAGTCAGGACTGAGTCAGCCACTTACATACCTGATATTCTCTCTTTCAGGCAGAGAAAGCAAAAAAGGAACACAGCATAGTTATTTGTGTGCTAGGCACTGTACATACACATGTCTATCTCATCATGTCGCATGTCACTTCGGGTATCCTTTAACGACTTTGCACCTAGGCCTGTTTTCCATTTATGGACTAGAGCAGTTTTTGATGTTTTAGCCATGCACCTTTTTAATCAGCGATAACTTTATCACTACTTATGATGCCTTAGTTATATATTCAACATTTTTTTCTGGAGAAACTAGACTTTCTCTGGGTGTTTTTTTTTTTTTTTTTTTTTTTACAAAGGAATGAATAAATAAGCAGTTTCTCATTTTTCACCTATTATTATTTAAAATAAAAAGTGCTATTGTAGATAATAAACCCTAAATAAATGTGGCTATTTATCCCGTATTATAAAATGTAAATGTTGTTACTACTACAATGTATGGTGGTGATATAAAATTTTGTCTCCATTATGTATTTTTCTTCTAGTACTTCAATGATAATAAAAAAATGTCTAAAGATTAACCAGGGGAATAAAACGTTTATAGAAGTCGTAATTAGTTGCTATATATTAGGGGGGAAAAGGTGGTTTCAAGTGGGCAGCGCTATCAAATTTGTATTTATTAAATGGTATCATCCTGATTTAAAACTTCTTGTATTTATTAAAGTAATACCCCCTTCCTTTTTGTTATATCATATCCCCCTGAACTAGTGGCTCCCCCTCTTTTGATTTATTTCTATCCCTGGGGACTTGTCATCCCCATCCCCTTCATATATTTTTCCCATGAAGGCTATTCCCCCCCCCCCCCCCCCTTCCACGTTAAGGTAGGCCATGCTAGTCTACTGGTTTCCTCTTCCCCTTTCGCTAGTTTAGTGGGCCCTCTTTCTCCCACTGCTCTCCCTGGTACTCTAGAGCCCCCCCCCCCTTACTCCCCAAACAGAGATCCATCCCCCCCCCCCCTTATTCATGGTGGCCCCAGCACCCATTCTCCACAGATTGGCAAAGCATGGCTGTGTAAGTAAATACCCTCATGGCTCCTATGCAGTGATCGACTCTCTCCTCCTCTGTCCACTGCCCTCCTCTATTGTCTGCACGGCCCAGGTCCCTGCTGATGATGCCATCATCAAGCCGGGACTCGGGGCATGAAGACTGATGAGGACGATTGAGAGAAGAGGAGAGAGCCAATCGCTGCAGAGGAGCCAGAAAGGTAATACTTTTACATGGCCATGCTGCTGACTAGAATGGAAGGGCGGTGTGGGTAGTAGAGGGTAGATTGGTGATCACCCACCCCATACCCCACTTCTTGCCACCAGTGGTGAGCACAGGTGTGTGCTAGCATGCACACTGTGCTCATCGAAAGCAACATACTAATATTCATGACGTTCTGGGAAATCAGGTGCCAGAAACTACATGAATATGCTGTATGCTCGGCAGGAAGTTGTTAATGGAAAAAGGAAGTGGGACTTTTTAGGGACATGAAAATCAACAGTAGCAATTAATTACTGTAATGGACATCCGAGACCAAACAACAGTTAAAATAAAAAGATACACGCTTGGACAAGTAAAAAGACTCCCAACAGTTAAATGGACAAAAAAATAGTTGCTGTGAGTCGTACAGTAGTTGGTCACATACATATTTTTCTTATAAAACAGAACATACAAAAAATAACATCCACCAGACTGGGAATTAAACAATACTTTCTCCACTATAGGGTATGTGAATATTTAAATTATTAATATAAAATATATATATATATATATATATATATATATACATATATATATATATATATATACCGGTATATACAGTGGGATGCAAAAGTTTGGGCAACCTTGTTAATTGTCATGATTTTCCTGTATAAATCGTTGTTTGTTACGATAAAAAAATGTCAATTAAACATATTATATAGGAGACACACACAGTGATATTTGAGAAGTGAAATGAAGTTTATTGGATTTACAGAAAAAGTGTAATAATTGTTTTAACAAAATTAGGCAGGTGCATAAATTTGGGCACTGTTGTCATTTTATTGATTTCAAAATCTTTAGAACTAATTATTGGAACTCAAATTGGCTAGGTAAGCTCAGTGGCCCCTGACCTACATACACAGGTGAATACAATTATGAGAAAGAGTAATTAAGGGGGTCAATTGTAAGTTTCCCTCCTCTTTTAATTTTCTCTGAAGAGTAGCAACATGGGGGTCTCAAAACAACTCTCAAATGACCTGAAGACAAAGATTGTTCACCATTATGGTTTAGGGGAAGGATACAGAAAGCTGTCTCAGAGATTTCAGCTGTTTCCCCCAGTTATGAACATATTAAGGAAAATGGAAGACCAAGGCTCAGTTCAAGTTAAGGCTTGAAGTGGCAGACGAAGAAAAATCTTGGATAAACAGAAGCGACAAATGGTGAGAACAGTCAGTCAACCCACAGACCAACACCAAAGACCTACAACATCATCTTGCTGCAGATGGTGTCACTGTGCATCGTTCAACCATTTGGCGCACTTTATACAAGGCTGTATGCGAGAGTGATGCACAGCACAAACAGAGCCGCTTGACGTATGCTAAAGCACATTTGGACAAGCCAGCTTCATTTTGGAATAAGGTGCTGTGGACTGATGAAACTAAAACTAAGTTATTTGGGCATAACAACAAAAAAGAAGATTTTCAATCATTCTTATTTCTATGCTTATAGATAAGTGCATCCAGTTGCAACTTTAATTCTAACCTTTGCTTTACTTTGTCACTAACGAATGTTTTTAACTCTGTTTATTGCAGGTCTCCGACAGCGTGCCTCGTTGCTAGGCTACGCTTTGCAGTGTTGTTCACTCACTGATACCGGCAGCCAATTGGAAAGCAGTGGATGTGATGTATGCGGTTCACGTGACATTAGTCACGTGACGCTTGGGGAAATCCCATTGCATGCTCTCAGACAAGGGGGCGTGCCTCCTCCAGCGGGCGGACTGACCGGCTCGGGGCGGCGCTTCATTTTGGCGCACGCTCGCCACTGCAGGACACTTGCAGCGGTTGGACCTGTTTATGTGTATATATATATATCGTGTTTTTTATGCCACAACTTTGTATCTGCTGCCTCTGAAGAAGCAGGTTTATCCTGCGAAACGGCTATAAGACCAAGATTTACTGCATGTATTATTTGAAGGTGTCGGGAGTTAATTAAAGGTGACTTGCAAATTCATCTGGTGCCCGGAAATTACACTTCCTTTTTACTTTGATGCATATAACTACCGGTGGCACATTTGGATTTTGCACCTGCAGCTCCCGAGCTGCCAAGTCAGCATCTAGTGCCGATTACTTTTCTCTTTTTTTTACCAAATATTTAGTAGATGCATAACGATGCATGGAGGAAAAACAACACAGCATTCCAAGAAAAACACCTGCTATCTGTGACAATCCAGCCCCGCGATCCCGTTGAATCTGCTCCCGTTAGCATATGCAGGAAGTACGGTGAGCAGACGGATGACAAAGACTGGTTGCTGGATCGTCAGAGGGAGAAGGTTAATGCTACAGAGCATGCCAATCCCGTCTAATCTGCTCCCGTTAGCATACGCAGGAACTACGGTGAACAGACTGACAATGAAGATTGATCGCGCAGCTGCCGACAATATGTACTGGGTCAATCCCTCACCAATCCCGTATTACTAGGCCACTGTTGCCATGCAGGTCTCATGCACTAGAGCCTGCTGGAGGCAAATTCACTGTGTGCGTAGTAAACGGTTAAGATTGGTTGGAGGTGCCCATACATGTACAATCCCGTTTGTATATACAATCGGTAAATAAAAATATCGATTTCGCGCTGGAAATCAGGTAAATTTACTGCCACCACTCTCCGATTGATAGGGCGAAGAGACCCCAACGCTATCATAATACAGTAGCCAGCCCAATCGCGTTCGACATGCTCCAGTCACCGTTCGGGAAATGGTCACTTCCGACGGCTTAAAGACTGTGAGCAATGTGACGTTTAAAGAAAGGTTACTGGGTCCGTATATGATGCAATCTCGATTGTGTCCAATCGAGAACTAAAGTTATCGATTTCGCACAGGTAATCGGGTACTAGCTAATCCTAGAAGGAAGAAACGGTTATTTACAACCTAGCTAGCAAATCAACAATTTAAAAGCAAATAATAAAACAATGCGGTAGTATGACTCTGACTCTTCAGAGGGCAGATTCATTATCGCAGCAATCAGATGACCAGAACAGACACAAGACTGAACGATAAAATCGTTAGTTTTATTCTAAAACTACATACACACAGCTTAATTTAGCCCACAGATAGATATACCTGTCCGGCAGAACAGATTGGTTTGATAGAAAGAGAATAGAGATGAAAAGAAACATAATGTCGTAATATACAGTTCAAATACCGTTATTGGTAGTCCATGCGGCAATCGCAAGTCTTTGGCGGAAAGTCCAAGATGGCGGTTTTGGCCTGTGTCCTGGCGGGCTGGTCGATTGATGTTACTCGACGTCAGAGTAAAGGTGAAGGACGCTGGACCTTTGTGTCATGGGAGTTTTGCTCCTCACTGTAGGTGGGGGGAGTTATGACATGTACAAGTCCAGGCTTGTGCAATTAGAATAAGGCAGTGCCCCATTACGCAGGGAGAGATTTTGGGCCAATTCATGTTTTGCCCGCTCTCTGCGTGCCCGTAGGTCACACCAAGAACCCGAATGGATATTCATAATCAGCGTAATTTTAGGAATCATTTGGTTCTAAACAGGAGGACCAGATATGACTCATAACACCTTTTTCTACTTCTCCCCTTTTGTAGCCTGGGTTTGGAAGCACCTAGCTTGTCCAAACTCTCTCAGCACCAAGTTGAACCTCAGAACTGGTGCAACTTTCAGTGGCCTAGGAACTTTCTATACCATGAATTATGAGGAAAATGTGGAGAACATATGAATATGGGGCATCCCAGGGTCACATGGGGGTCAGCTGTTTCAGCTGGGAGATGGATTCTTTTGATCTCTCAGGACATGGGGCCAGGTGACAAATCCTGCTGAGATCAGTGCCTATAGGTCTCAAGCAAGAGGCCTTTTATTGAATTTTGTCAGGCTTATCTGTGATGGATGACATTGTCACACAGCAGGGGACTATGCTCTTCCAGGACACAGCTTTTCACACATAGGTGAGGGTTTTGTAATTAGAAGCTACCAAAATGCCAGCGAAGAGAGAGGGAAAAAAAAGTTGATTTAACCCTCTTGCCGTTCCAATTATTGCAGCAAGGGGGCAGCACAGCACTGTTTTTTAATTTTTCTTATTTTTAAATCATGTAGCTATCCTAGCGCTAGCTACATGATAGCCGATGAGCAGCGGCATCCCCTCACCCACTCCGATTGCCTCCGGCGATCTGCGCAAGCAGGAAATCCCGTTCAAAACGGGATTTTCTGCATGGCTTCCCCCATCGCCATGGCGATGATCGCGATGACATCATCGACATCGTGACGTCAGAGGGAGTCCCGATCCACCTCTCAGCACTGCGGGTAGCGGGGTGTAGCGGCGAATCGGCGGCGATCGAGTTATGCACGCAGTTAGCAAAGTGCTAGCTGCGTGCAATTAAAAAAAATTGTGAAAATCGGTCCAGCGGGGCCTGAGCAATCCTCCTGCGCGAGTTACCCCGAGCTCAGCTCAGGATAACCGGCAAGGAGGTTAACCCAAAAAAATGTCATTCTGGTCGCTTGCAATGAAACTTGCGTTTGGGACTCCATGACGCATTCGATATGTCATATCGATGGCGTCACACAATCTACAGTAAAATATGGTGGTGATTCCATCATGCTGTGGGGCTGTGTGGCCAGTGCAGGGACTGGAAATCTTGTCAAAGTTGGGAGACGCATGGATTCCACTCAGTATCAGCAGATTCTGGAGACCAATGTCCAGGAATCAGTGACAAAGCTGAAGTTGCTCCAGGACTGGATCTTTCAACAAGACAACAACCCTAAACACTGCTCAAAATCCACTAAGGCATTCATGCAGAGGAACAAGTACAACGTTCTGGAATGGCCATCTCAGTCCCCAGACCTGAATATAATTGAAAATCTGTGGTGTGATTTAAAGAGAGCTGTCCATGCTCTGAAGCCATCAAACCTGAATGAACTAGAGATGTTTTGTAAAGAGGAATGGTCCAAAATACCTTCAACCAAAATCCAGACTCTCATTGGAACCTACAGGAAGCCTTTAGAGGCTGTAATTTCTGCAAAAGAAGGATCTACTAATTATTGATTTAATTTCTTTTTCACCTGCCTAATTTTGTTTAAACAGTTATTGCACACTTTCTGTAAATCCAATAAACTTCATTTCACTTCTCAAATATCACTGTGTATGTCTCCTACATCATGTATTTAACTGACATGTTTTATCGTAACAACCAATGTTTTATACAGGAAAATCATGAGGATTAACAAGGTTGCCCAAATTTTCGCATCCCACTGTATATATACTAGCTGATGCACTGTATATATACTAGCTGATGGCCCGGCACTGCTCGGGTATGTATTGGGCTGGTATTGGCTTCACCCATTACTAATCCTAACACACAATTACTCAATTGCTTAGTTTGTGAGCTTTGCGGTTTATGGCATCAATAATTTGCATTGAAATGAAACAAATCTGATTGGCTGTGACTCTACCCCCTTTCTGAATTTGAACCCCAGTCACCCAATGACCAACTTTACCAGGTTTAAGGGTTGTGCCATTAACAGTGCAAGAATGGCAGTAATTAAATATTCTACTTCAAAAGCAATAGGTGAATTTTGATTGGCTTTTGTAGGCTCCACCCACTTTTCTGAATAATCCCAGTCACCCAGTGACCAACTGTGCAAAGTTTGAGAACCCTACCATAAACAGTGTAAGAATGGCTGCAGTTTACATTTTCCCAATTAAATTTGTATTTGTCTCTGCCCACTGATGACCTGGCGTTGCCCGTATATGTATTTGGCTGGTGTTGGCTGCGGCCACTTTTTCTAACCCTAACACATTTACTCAATGACCAAGTTTGTGAGCTTTGCTGTCTTTGGCATCAATAATTTGCACTGAAATGAAATACATCTGATTGGCTGTTTGTGGCTCCACCCCCTTTTCTGAATTTGAACCCGGGTCACCCAATGACCAACTGTACCGGGTTTGAGGCTTCTGCCATTAACAATGCAAGAATGGCAGCAATTACATTCAAAATCAATAGGTGAATTTTGATTGGCTTTTGTAGGCTCCACTCACTTTTCTGAATATTTATCCCAGTCACCCAGTGACCAACTGTGCAAAGTTTGAGAACCCTGCCATTAACAGTGTAAGAATGGCTGCAGTTTACATTTTGCCAGTGAAATCTGTATTTGTCTCCGCCTACTTTTGATTATGGGAATAAAAAGTATCCTATATGTTATTCCAGGTATTATGTGTGTGCCAAATTTAATTCAAATCTGTTCAGCCATTTTTGCGTGATCGAGTAACAAACATCCAAATGTTCAAACATCCAAACTTTCCCATTTATAATATTAGTAGTATATACACTCACCTAAAGGATTATTAGGAACACCATACTAATACGGTGTTTGACCCACTTTCGCCTTCAGAACTGCCTTATTCTACATGGCATTGATTCAACAAGGTGCTGAAAGCATTATTTAGAAATGTTGGCCCATATTGATAGGATAACATCTTGCAGATGATGGAGATTTGTGGGATGCACATGTAGGGCACGAAGCTCCCGTTCCATCACATCCCAAAGATGCTCTATTGGGTTGAGATCTGGTGACTGTGGGGGCCATTTTAGTACAGTGAACTCATTGTCATGTTCAAGAAACCAATTTGAAATGATTCAAGCTTTGTGACATGGTGCATTATCCTGCTGGCAGTAGCCATCAGAGGATGGGTACATGGTGGTCATGAAGGGATGGACATGGTCAGAAACAATGCTCAGGTAGCCCGTGGCATTTAAACGATGCCCAAGTGTATACTGTGTATACAGGATCTTCTCAAAAAATTAGCATATTGTGATAAAGTTCATTATTTTTTGTAATGTACTGATAAACATTAGACTTTCATATATTTTAGATTCTAATACACACAACTGAAGTAGTTCAAGCCTTTTATTGTTTTAATATTGATGATTTTGGCATACAGCGCATGAAAACCCAAAATTCCTATCTCAAAAAATTAGCATATTTCATCCGACCAATAAAAGACAAGTGTTTTTAAAACAAAAAAGTCAACCTTTAAATAATTATGTTCAGTTATGCACTCAATACTTGGTTGAGAGTCCTTTTGCAGAAATGACTGCTTCAGTGCGGTGTGGCATGGAGGCAATCAGCCTGTGGCACTGCTCAGGTGTTATGGAGGCCCAGGATGCTTCGATAGCGGCCTGAAGCTCATCCAGAGTGTTGGGTCTTGCATCTCTCAACTTTCTCTTCACAATATCCCACAGATTCTCTATGGGGTTCAGGTCAGGAGAGTTGGCCGGCCAATTGAGCACAGTAATACCATGGTCAGTAAACCATTTACCAGTGGTTTTGGCACTGTGAGCAGGTGCCCGGTCATGCTGAAAAATGAAATCTTCATCTCCATAAAGCTTTTCAGCAGATGGAAGCATGAACCCACTTTTGAACCAGAAACAGCGGCAGAAGCGCCTGACCTGGGCTACGGAGAAGCAGCACTCGTCTGTTGCTCAGTGGTCCAAAGTACTTTTTTCGGATGAAAGCAACTTTCACATGCCATTCAGAAATCAAGGTGCCAGAGTCTGGAGGAAGACTGGGGAGAGGGAAATGCCAAAATGCCTGAAGTCCAGTGTCAAGTACCCACAGTCAGTGATGGTCTGAGGTGCCATGTCAGCTGCTGGTGTTGGTCCACTGTGTTTTATCAAGGGCAGGGTCAATGCAGCTAGCTATCAGGAGATTTTGGAGCACTTCATGCTTCCATCTGCTGAAAAGCTTTATGGAGATGAAGATTTCATTTTTCAGCACGACCTGGCACCTGCTCACAGTGCCAAAACCACTGGTAAATGGTTTACTGACCATGGTATTACTGTGCTCAATTGGCCTGCCAACTCTCCTGACCTGAACCCCATAGAGAATCTGTGGGATATTGTGAAGAGAAAGTTGAGAGACGCAAGACCCAACACTCTGGATGAGCTTAAGGCCGCTATCGAAGCATCCTGGGCCTCCATAACACCTGAGCAGTGCCACAGGCTGATTGCCTCCATGCCACGCCGCATTGAAGCAGTCATTTCTGCAAAAGGATTCCTGACTAAGTATTGAGTGCATAACTGAACATAATTATTTGAAGGTTGACTTTTTTTGTTTTAAAAACACTTTTCTTTTATTGGTCGGATGAAATATGCTAATTTTTTGAGATAGGAATTTGGGGTTTTCATGAGCTGTATGCCAAAATCATCAATATTAAAACAATAAAAGGCTTGAACTACTTCAGTTGTGTGTATTTGAATCTAAAATATATGAAAGTCTAATGTTTATCAGTACATTACAGAAAATAATGAACTTTATCACAATATGCTAATTTTTTTAGAAGATCCTGTATATATGTATATATATACAGTGGGTTGCACAAGTATTCGGCCCCCTTGAAGTTTTCCACATTTTGTCACATTACTGCCACAAACATGAATCAATTTTATTGGAATTCCACATGAAAGACCAACACAAAGTGGTGTACACGTGAGAAGTGGAACGGAAATTATACATGATTCCAAACATTTTTTACAAATAAATAACTGCAAAGTGGTGGGTGCATAATTATTCGGCCCCCTTTGATCTGAGTGCAGTCAGTTGCCTATAGACATTGCCTGATGAGTGCTAATGACTAAATAGAGTGCACCTGTGTGTAAGCTAATGTCAGTACAAATACAGCTGCTCTGTGAGGGCCTCAGAGGTTGTCTAAGAGAATATTGGGAGCAACAACACCGTGAAGTCCAAAGAACATACAAGACAGGTCAGGGATCAAGTTATTGAGAAATTTAAAGCAGGCTTAGGCTACAAAAAAGATTTCCAAAGCCTTGAACATCCCACGGAGCACTGTTCAAGCGATCATTCAGAAATGGAAGGTGTATGGCACAACTGTAAACCTACCAAGACAAGGCCATCCACCTAAACTCACAGGCCGAACAAGGAGAGCGCTGATCAGAAATGCAGTCAAGAGGCCCATGGTGACTCTGGACGAGCTGCAGAGATCTACAGCTCAGGTGGGAGACTCTGTCCATGGGACAACTATTAGTCATGCACTGTACAAAGTTGGCCTTTATGGAAGAGTGGCAAGAAGAAAGGCATTGTTAACAGAAAGTGTAAGAAATCCCCTTTGCAGTTTGTCACAAGCCATTTGGGGGACACAGCAACCATGTGGAAGAAGGTGCTCTGGTCAGATGAGACCAAATTGGAACTTTTTGGCCAAAATGCAAAACGCTATGTGTGGCGGAAAACTAACACTGCACATCACTCTAAACACACCATCCCCACTGTCAAATATGGTGGTGGCAGCATCATGCTCGGGGGTGTTTCTCTTCAGCAGGGACAGGGAAGCTGGTCAGAGTTGATGGGAAGATGGATGGAGCCAAATACAGGACAAACTTGGAAGAAAACCTCTTGGAGACTGCAAAAGACTTGAGACTGGGGCGGAGGTTCACCTTCCAGCAGGACAATGACCCTAAACATAAAGCCAGGGCAACAATGGAATGGTTTAAAACAAAACATATCTATGTGTTAGAATGGTCCAGTCAAAGTCCAGATCTAAATCCAATCGAGAATCTGTGGCAAGATCTGAAAACTGCTGTTCACAAACGCTGTCCATCTAATCTGACTGAGCTAGAGCTGCTTTGCAAAGAAGAATGGGCAAGGATTTCAGTCTTTAGATGTGCAAAGCTGGTAGAGACATACCCTAAAAGACTGGCAGCTGTAATTGCAGCAAAAGGTGGTTCTACAAAGTATTGACTCAGGGGGCCGAATAATTACGCACACCCCACTTTGCAGTTATTTATTTGTAAAAAATGTTTGGAATGATGTATGATTTTCAATCCACTTCTCACATGTACACCACTTTGTAGTGGTCTTTCACGTGGAATTCCAATAAAATTGATGCATGTTTGTGGCAGTAATGCGACAAAATGTGGAAAACTTCAAGGGGGCCAGATACTTTTGCAACCCACTGTGTATATATATATATATATATATATATATATATATATATATATATATATATATATATATATATATATATATATATATACAGGATCTTCTCAAAAATTAGCATATTGTGATAAAGTTCTACTGATAAACATTAGACTTTCATATATTTTAGATTCATTACACTACAACTGAAGTAGTTCAAGCCTTTTATTGTTTTAATATTGATGATTTTGGCATACAGCTCATGAAAACTCAAAATTCCTATCTCAAAAAATTAGCATATTTCATCCGACCAATAAAAGAAAAGTGTTTTTAAAACAAAAAAAGTCAACCTTCAAATAATTATGTTCAGTTATGCACTCAATACTTGGTCGGGAATCCTTTTGCAGAAATGACTGCTTCAATGCGGCGTGGCATGGAGGCAATCAGCCTGTGGCACTGCTCAGGTGTTATGGAGGCCCAGGATGCTTCGATAGCGGCCTTAAGCTCATCCAGAGTGTTGGGTCTTGCGTCTCTCAACTTTCTCTTCACAATATCCCACAGATTCTCTATGGGGTTCAGGTCAGGAGAGTTTGCATGCCAATTGAGCACAGTAATACCATGGTCAGTAAACCATTTACCAGTGGTTTTGGCACTGTGAGCAGGTGCCAGGTCGTGCTGAAAAATGAAATCTTCATCTCCATAAGGCTTTTCAGCAGATGGAAGCATGAAGTGCTCCAAAATCTCCTGATAGCTAGCTGCATTGACCCTGCCCTTGATAAAATACAGTGGACCAACACCAGCAGCTGACATGGCACCCCAGACCATCACTGACTGTGAGTACTTGACACTGGACTTCAGGCATTTTGGCATTTTCCTCTCCCCAGTCTTCCTCCAGACTCTGGCACCTTGATTTCCGAATGACATGTAAAAGTTGCTTTCATCCGAAAAAATGGTATTACTGTGCTCAATTGGCCTGCCAACTCAACTGACCTCAACCCCGTAGAGAATCTGTGGGATATTGTGAAGAGAAAGCTGAGAGACGCAAGACCCAACACTCTGGATGAGCTTAAAGCCGCTATCGAAGCATCCTGGGCCTCCATAACACCTGAGCAGTGCCACAGGCTGATTGCCTCCATGCCACGGCGCATTGAAGCAGTCATTTCTGCAAAAAGATTCCCGACCAAGTATTGAGTGCATAACTGAACATAATTATTTGAAGGTTGACTTTTTTTGTTTTAAAAACACTTTTCTTTTATTGGTAGGATGAAATATGCTAATATTTTGAGATGGGAATTTTGGGTTTTCATGAGCAGTATGCCAAAATCATCAATATTAAAACAATAAAAGGCTTGAACTACTTCAGTTGTAGTGTAATGAATCTAAAATATATATGAAAGTCTAATGTTTATCAGTACATTACAGAAAATAATGAACTTTATCACAATATGCTAATTTTTTTTAGAAGATCCTGTATATATATATATATATATATATATGCTGCACTGAACTTTCCAAACTGCCAGGCGACTATTCTTTGAACTCTTAGTGCAAAACATAAAACTTGATCTATATTAGAGCTTCTGTGTGTAAGCTATGCCAGTTGAAAGCAATATGCTGCTATTTACCTGACTGCATCGCTTTCAAACTGGACTAGATATTTAATTATTCTGCAAAATGGCTGTTTCCAGTGCTAGCTTATCATAATCAGTGGGGAATTGTGTTTTTCATATCACTGCTGAATGATGACTAAACACAGTGTTAAAATAGGCATCATATATTTAAATTTGACTAAAACTTGCCAAAACGTCACTAAATTTAATTGAGACAGTATACAGAATATTTAGCATATATTATAAAGTAAAAGGTACATCAAAATGCTTGCAATGAAACTTACACCTTTTTCCAGGGGGTCTAACCACAGATCATCACCAATTCGTGAAAGGGAGTGCAGTGCCTTCCCAAAAACTAACATTAAAGAGACAAAATTATAGTTATAATGCAAAACTATGTAATGCAAATGACAGTGCATAAAATACATACTATACATGTATTCAATTTACACAGATTTGAAATACAGTAACATGTTGGCACTTCACAGTACTGAGCTTGCTGGTATGCGGGGAGATAAGATAACATTGAAGGTGTGGAGGTCTTGTCTCTCAAGAATCTTCAGTGCTTCTAGAAATATTCTAGAAATATTCCCTCAGATTCCCAACCATGCTTTGTTGAGCGTTTAGGAAGCGATTTAAATCACTAGCGCTTTTCCTAAACGCTCTGCCAATATAAATAAATGTACCAAATTCCACAGTAGCGGTTGCAATTAGCAAAATTTCAGTCGCAGGACATGCAGCATTTTGGGAGTGTTTGTGCTTCAATGTAAAGGCGCTTGTAAATTGCTCATGAATCGCTACTCATAGTAAATTTGTTACTATTTTAAATTACACTTTTTAAAATCGCTCCCAAAAGCACCGGAAAACGCTTATAGAATCACTTACAAAACACTAATTAAAAACACTGTCGATTTGCAATTTGTAGTGGGTTTCAGGCCTTACAATCCTTAGGAGGATCACTGAGATTTGGCACTCTACTCAGACCTGTGGTTTGTACCTATGCTGGCAGCACATTAACCACTTCACATCCAGACCTTGTTTCCCCCTTATGGGGGATTATAGTAAAACTGGGAGGTGGCTTTTAAACTGAAAATGTGGCCTGAGTATGAAATGGTTGAGAACTTGTACAGTTATCTCATTCTATTGTATGTATAATTTGTGGAAGGCATGCAAAAGTATAGGCTAGCAGCCCAACAAGTTTAATTTTTACCTCTGAATTTCCATATCATTAAATGAGTGACTGTGGTGGCTCAAAAAAAAGTATTTCATCTTGGTATGGTAGACATATAGGTGCATCCTGGCTCAGTTCCAGTAGAAGACTTTACATGTTATCGGGAGGTAGGTTGTTGGCTAATATTAAGATGGTACTGTTTATTTAATGGTCATTATTGTCTTTTCTTGGATCCTGTGTGGGACCCTGCTACCAGCCGCTGGCTCATATGTGTTGCCGGGTGTTTATGCACAGCAACTAAAGTCTCTACCAAGTAGATCTAGATCATGTCTACTAGATCATGTCTAGTAGATCTAGATCATGACTACTGCAATGCCCTTCTGTCTGGTCTCCCTATGACCCGTATTGCCCCACTGCATTCCAACATAAATGCGGCAGCCAGAATTATCCACTCCTCCCATCGCTCCACCATGGCGGCTCCCTTCCGTGAATCCCTCCACTGGCTTCCTATCCAGTCCAGAATCAGATTCAAGATACTGTGTCTGACTTATAAATCTGTCCACAAAACCTGTCCAACCTACATTTCCGATCTTACTCAAAGGTACACATCTAGCCGCTCACTCCGCTCCTCCAATGAATTTCGCCTGACCGCCCCCCCCCCCCCCCCCCCGCATCACTCAGTCCCATGCACGCCTCCAGGACTTCTCAAGAGCTGCTCCAATACTATGGAACTCCCTACCTCCACCCATTAGGGCAGCCCTCTCCTTCAACATCTTCAAGAAGGCCCTCAAAATTCACCTTTTCACTCTGGCCTACCACCCCTCACAAGTGCTCCAAACCCACAACTGGACTCTGGACCCCTACCTTTCGTGTCCCTACCTCTCCCTCTAGAATTTAAGCCTTTGGGCAGGGCCCGCTTCCTTTTGTGTCCTACCTGATCATGCACCTCCATTACTGTGCACCTATGCTATGCATTTGAGTGAACCAAACTTGCCTAATTTCCATGCTCCCATCCCATGACTGACTAAGCATTACCTTGTACTCATGCTGTGCTGCATGATCTGGTTTTTCTTGTATTCCTGTATTTTCATATTGCTGTATGTCACCCTTAAATATTGTCTGTAACCTAAACTAATGTCCAGCGCTGCGTAATATGTTAGAGCTTTATACAATAAATAAATAAATAAATAAAATGTCTGGGCCAGGAGCTCTTCATGACCCTGACCTGCTGTTGGATGCCTGCTACTGTGATGATGATTGGTACCTGTCCTAGGTTATGGCTATGGTGTGCTTTCAGGTTCTCTAAAAAAAATTGCACAGACATATTGTGGCCTTTCGTTTCAGCAGGCAGTACACTTTGAATGGTTATTTAAAGAACTGGATATTCACCTGTATTTTTTCTGGCCTCTGCATCACTTGTGTATCTCCTTAAACTGTTAGTCAGTGATTTGAGCCTTTGTTTAGCCATTTCTAGGGCTTCTGATTGAGTCAGGTCATTGTGTTTTTGCATTGGTTGAATCTTATTCTAAATCTAGCCATAGATCTAGCGATGATGGGCAGATCCGACCAAGAGACAAATTGTGTTTTTCATACACGCGCGCAACGTTGTTGCCTAGTAACGTGGCTGCGTGTAGGACACCCCAGCCGTCAGGCACTGATTGTTATTAGACTAAGGGCCCCCAAACCTTTAATCTCTAGTTATCTGGCTTGCAGTCACTGCCATGTATCCCCTTTTCTTATTTCTCTCTGCTTCAGACACAATAGAGGAATGATGGCTGAGTGAGTTGTGTGCCCCCTCCTACACTGCGCCCTGAGGCTGGAGGCTCTCTCTCCTCTACCTCGGCCCTGCGCAGAATCCTCCTGGCCATGGGAGCATGATCAAAGAGGAGCATGGATCAGCAAGGGACCTGATAGACTGCAGAGGGACTGGAAGAAGCCCCAGACCACCGTGGCTGCCTGGGGCCCTTCTGAAGATCACTCCTCTTCATGGGCGGCTCCTGCACATTGCACTGACCTAGCCGTACTCGCGCAGGCACAGTATGGCCGCGTCTGTGCATGACGAGGAGCAATGTTGCAATCAGAAATCTTTAGGTACACCTCAGGTACACTTATGGGATCCGATCAGGGGTGTAACTACAATTTTTAAGTGTTTTTAAGGTGTGGTTACTTATTCTTGTACACTAATTTTTTATACCAATTAAAGCATTTATTACAATAACCCCCTAGGGCGGTTGCACATTTTTATAACAAAACAGGCATTCCCTGTATACCTTTAACTGTTTAACCTCCTGGGTTCCTGTTTGAGGATGCGGAGGAGCTAGAGGGGGAAAAAAACTAAGCATGGCATGTGTAAAGTTTATTGGAAGTTCTTCCAAGCTGTGGCAATTAAATAAATGTTAAAGGAAACCAGAGAATAAATAAATCAAAAGATTTATACATACCTGGTGTCACAGGAGCCCTAGTGGTCGGAACGCAATTTGCCTTCCAATCGGTTTCAGCACACAGACCATGCAAACTGTGGTCCCAATTGGTGCACAGAAATCGACGGAATTTGGGCAGCAGCCCGACTAGAAGGGAGCCTGTGAGGTACGGTAATTACAACTTACACACTATTTCAGGGTATATCTGCCACCACCACTGGTATGGGCCAGTGGTCCCTATCGACTGACTGACTGATCCTGCAAATAAAACGGTTAAAACACACTGTATTCTGTCTAGATATCAACAATAGTAGCGACTCCTCAAAGACCTGAGTTCAGTTTCTGTGTATGGCTGTATAGCAGGTGTAGCGGAACAGTAAACGACTTTGATAAAGTCTTTATTTACGTGCAATATAAATAATTAATGTATACAGACAATCATTAAAATCAACAATTATTGAAACATTAATAGTGCAGAATGAAAAGGAAAAAAATACTTAGGTTCATGGAAGATGTCCTTTGGGGGAAAATCTGAGCACATGGAAAATGTGCTTTGTTTCAGTCCAAGAAAATGGCTGCCAGCCGCATGGTCCTCTGGCTGGCTCAATCAGGTGATGGTACACAGGGAGGACTGAGGTCCGCCTGCCGGCCATGTGCTTTTGATGAAGCTGGTTCGGGGGTGTGGCAATGCCCGCCCCCCTCTGAATTACCCACCAATGACGACTCATTTCCTCTGAGAGATTTTAGGTTTAAACTTATAAAATGCCGTAACTCATGAACGATACATGTCATATTTAGGTGGATAACAGATTCATATTTGTCGGAAAATACAGATTAATATGATATCAGACGTGACTTGGGTAGCTTCTCAGGTTCCTGAGAAGATTCATACCGCAATAACTGGACGAGATATGGCCATGAATTTTATATCAGCGCGTTGGGCAGACTTTAACGAATAAGACTATATGCATTTTATAGCTGTGCGATATACGGTCTCCATATAATAGGTAAGAAACCATACATCACATGCATTCATATCTGTCCTTGTCGGTGCTGCCCCGGGCTGGCTCTCTCAGGGCCCCCCTGTGAAGCCAGTTTCCTGGCACTTGTCATGGAGTCATTTGGCTGTGGGGGGAACGAGCTGGTCCCTGCAGGGAATCTGGCCACGTGCGACATTCCTGAGGGGTGAGGGGAATGCTTTGCTCACAGGGGGACAGATCTCTGTTTTAAAAAAAGGAATACAAAAATGTCATTTTCTGATCGGTTGCGCGACTACACAACCACTCTAAGTCTAGCACGTCAATGGCAATCGGTGCAATAAACCGATTGCGTTCTCGTTTCTCATGGCTGTTCCATGACACCTGGGGCTTCCTCCAGCCCCATCCGCACGGATCTCTCCCACGCTGCCGTCCTCAGTCTACTATACCGGGTCCTGTAAGTTCGGCCAGCCACGGCCAGTCTGAGCATGCGCAGTGCGCTCTCTGTCTCTCTCTCCAGCGGAGAATAGTGCTGCGCCTGAGGGAGCGCACTGTGCTTGCTCAGTTTGTCCGCGACTGGCTGAACTTATGGGACCGGTACAGAAGACGGAGAAGACTGAGGACGGCAGCGTGGGAGCGATCCGTGTGGATGGGGCTGGAAGAAGCCCCAGTTATGTTCAAATCTTTTAATTTAGTTTGCCTCTGGTACACTTTAAGAAAGACTAATAGACAGATTCACAGGGAGCAGAGGCAGTATAACAAACATTACAGCAAACATGTACATGTAAATGGATGTCAGGATTCCTCTTATGTCCTCGCTGCATGGAACAGCATGTAACAACACAGAGACACTCCACTCTCTTCTGCTGTTACAAACAGGTTTTTGTCAATGGGCTTTGGTAATTTACCGAACTAAAATACCAAATGCAGTATTTTTTTTACACAGCCTTTTATGAATCGACCCCATTGCCTGGCTGTCCTGCTGATCCTCTGCCTCTAAAGGTTGGCACTAACAATACCATTTTCTGTAGAGGAGGGTGTAGTTTAAAGCGGCCACTAACCATACAATTTGCTGAAAGATTGTTTAAAAACGATTTTTTTGTATGAACGAATGGAAATGATCATTTTGGACCACTAACGTACAAAAATCTCCTAACAAATCCAATAAGTTTGAAGGCATCAATCCTAAAATTGGATTGATTTAATTCATATGAATAGATTGGTTCGAAGATTTTTATCCATTAAGGCGCGTATACACGTCTGATTCATTCAAACGACAGGTCGTCAGACCCGTCCGCGAGGCGGCCTTTCTGCCGACAGTTTCCCCGTAAGTACAGTCTGTCAGCAGGCTGATATGAATGAATCAGGCATGTGTGCACGCCTTAAGTGGTCCCAAACGATCATTCCTGAATGATTTAAATAATCGTTCATAAACGATCGTTCGCTAGATTGTATGGTTAGTGGCTGCCTTAATACTTTAAGCCATTAGCCCTGAACAAGCATGCACATAAGATGTCTATGAAAAATCTGACAAGATTAGCTGCATGCTTGTTGCCAGAAAGATCAACGGAACTGCCAGGCAACTGGTATTGTTTAAAAGTAAATATGGCAGCTTCCAAAGGTCTCACACTTCGGGTTCCTTTTAATGGACCAATTGATTAAATTGGGTGGAATTCAATTGGTCCATTTTAAGCTGCATTAAAAAAAAAAAGGTATAAACTCAATGGGCTCTATTCACAATCATTTTCCGCATGCGGAAATGCACTTGCGGTGAATTCCCGACTGAAATGAGACCATCTTGACATGCACAAAATTGCACGCATGAACATTTACCACATGCGTAACATTTTCCGCATTAATTATCCGCATGCATAAAAAATGCGGTAAAAGTCCGCAAAAGTCGGTAGTTTCTGCAAAAAAAATCAAAATTCACAAAAAAAGAGGCGCCTTATTTCTGACTTAACTACCGATTTTTTATCACCTACTAGTACTTAGTAATATATTTTGCTTCCCATTGACTTAAATGGAGTCTGGAGCCTTGAGTGCTGTGTTTGCTGAACTTTAATTTTTTTTTTTTTTTTTTTGGACAAGTTTTTTTATGCCACTTTTTTCCGCATGGTTTCCACATGTTTACTATGTAATTATGCATGTTTCCCAAATTTTTTTACGTATTGTTCCCGCATGCAGGAAACATGCGGAGCATTTTTAGTGGATGTGGAAAAAATGCAGAAATGATCACTGGCGGTAATATAGCGGTAAAAAATCTCTTACCGCATGTGTGAATGTCTACTCAAAATAGTAGTCCCTTACACACTCCAATGAGTTCTGGTTCACCATGAGCTTGCTGGTTAGTCTGTACCTCTCAGTGTTACAAGCCCTACTCCATAGAGCCAAATTAATCCATGCCATGCACTGATGAGGATCAAACAATCCGAAACAGTCGGTATGCATGTTGGATTATTCTGGCTCTGTACAAATTAACAAACTGACACATCATTGCATTCCAGCGGTTCTGGAGATGTATTTAGCTTCTAAAGGTCCGTACACACGCTGGACTGCAGGAAACGACGGGTCCGTCGTCACCTCCCAATTCCAGCGACAGTTTGGCGTGTGTACAGTCTGTCTGCAGACTGATACGGCTGTTTCTGAGCGATCCGGCGGATTGCTCAGAAACAGCCGTATCAGTCTGCCGACAGACTGTACACACGCCGGACTGTCTGCTGAAAACACGCCCAGCAGGAGGTGATGACGGACCCGTCGTTTCCTGCAGTCCGGCATGTGTATGGACCTTAAGGGTAACAATGGTTAATTTGCATATATTCAGTAGTGATGCACTGGGAGATATCTCAAGCTCACTCCAACCTGAATTATCACAAATTCTTTCTGTTTTAAGAAAGCAAACTTTTGTTTTTCTTAGCATTTTAGTAAGGGGGCTTTTAGGACCATTGTAGTCCCTTATACACTCCAATGAGTTCTGGTTCACCATGAGCTTGCTGGTTAGTCTGTGCGTACGTCAAAAAAGGGCATCGGGGAAAAAGGGCGCGGGGTTTAAACGATAAGCATGAATAACGTTTAAAAAAAGTATTGTGCTATATTTCGTTAAAAAAATAATGTTTTATAAAGTTTTAAATAATTAAATAATGTGTATGAAATCGGCAATTGTGAAAACGTTAATCTTCCCTGTTTCAAAAGTTAAATGTATAATAACGTTTTGGAAAAAATTAGTAAGTATTACTAAAATTTTACTAAAACTATACCTAACCCTCCTCTCACACAGAACACTCCCTGTACCTACCCCTAACCCCCCTGGTGGTGCCTAAACCTAAGACCCCCCTGGTGGTGCCTAAACCTAAGACCCCCCTGGTGGTGCCTAAACCTAAAACTCCCCTGGTGGTGCCTAAACCTAAGACCCCCCTGGTGGTGCCTAAACCTAAGACCTCCCTGGTGGTGCCTAAACCTAAGACCCCCCTGGTGGTGCCTAAACCTAAGACCCCCCCTTTGTGATCGCTTTATTGTGTGGAGAATGTTTTAAAAACATTGAAGGATAAAATATATTACAATTTACGTTACGTACTGATCGCTTTATGTTGTAAATAATAATGTTTTACAAACAGTAAGGGATAAAATTTTAATATGTTAACGACAATGATAGTGGGGAAATGTGGAAAACATAAATTGGCAAAAATGTAATGATAAAACGTTATTTTACGCGGGCGCCCTTTTTTCCCGGTGGGCGCCCGTCAAACGATAATATGGCAGTCTATGGCGGCGCCATTTTTGTCCACTTGCCTCATGCGACCGAATTTACTGTTTCCGTTAGTCTGTACCTCTCGGTGTTACAAGCCCTACTCCATAGAGCCAAATTAATCCATGCCATGCACTGATGAGGATCAAACAATCCGAAACAGTCTGTATGCATGTTGGATTATTCTGGCTCTGTACAAATTGACAAGCTGACACATCATTGCATTCCAGCGGTTCTATAGGTGTGTTTAGCTTCTAAGGGTAACAATGGTTAATTTGCATATATTCAGCAGTGATGCACTGGGAGACATCTCAAGCTCACTCCGACCTGAATTATCGCAAATTCTTTGTTTTAAGAAAGCAAACTTTTGTTTTTCTACTCAAAATGACATGTATTTCATTGACCACCTCTATCCTATCTATGCCCTCCTCTACAAAGAGGTTGACTGGAGCAGTCCTCAAAATACTTTTCACAAGTCTCCAGTAAGTTAAAACAATTGAACCCTCTATATTATGTTCTATTATAATACCTTTCAAGTGTCCACCCGGTAGTGTACACTTCATTTTTTCCCTACACAGTTATATGCTGCCTTGTAGTAATTCTACACAACAGAAGCACACAATCCTCCCTGTGCCTCATAGATAGTTACGCGGGAACAGCTGCCTTCCACAGCTGTATGACTAATGCGCATGCGCAGGAAGCCGCAGTACATTTTGCCTTGTCAGGTGACATGTCTGACTTTTATGAACTTCCCTCAGTCCAACTTCTGTCAGACTCATCCAGCAGCCGAGCATTACCGCTGATCTACGGCTGGGCATGCGCCATCTAGCGGTCTTCAATGAGAGATGTCCATTCTATGCTTTTTTGTTAGGTGTTGCTGCCCCTTGTGGTTACCGGCAGCACTGCTACTGCTACGGCCACTTCCTGTCCTGAAGCCCAGGGTGCGACAGCGGAAGTCTCATTCAGCATCGCCTGACTGTAGCTCCCCTCTCCTGCTCCGCATACCGACATCATGCCGGTAAGTGTCTCCGGGACATGTCGTTGCTCTGCCGCTCTCATCCGGGTCGGGTTCCGCCAGCTCCGGGTAACCCGGTTCTCTTCCATAGGAAGTGCTGGATGAGGCCCGGAGATAAAATTGTATAATAACTTACGCAAGACATTTTTATTTTATTCCCTGTTTTATAAAGCAGCCGATGCGGCGCCCTGTATACTCCGGGCAGAGTTGTGTGGATGGAGCTCACACCGGCGGTGTATAGACTACACTGTACAGCTGTCATGGAACGCCTTCCTCATGTGACAGATATTCATGTGACAGATACGCGTATACTGGTTAAATATGCAATATATATATATATATATATATATATATATATATATATATATAGCTGCGAGCCATACACAAGTGATTCCAGAGGTTTTATATTTGTCTGATGCACACCAAGAGTGCTTCTGAGCGCTTTTCAGATCACCAGCGCTTTGAAAAGTGCTTGGCTACTAGTTTGCATGGTTGATTCTACCGCAATTAGCGCTGTATAATCACTGTACACTCTCGCATTTCCTGACAATTGTGATCAGCGGGGTTTTTTAATACTGCAGATTTGCGGGAAAATGCTGCAGGCAACATGTTTTGCAATTGCCGCTAATGGTGAAATGCCTGGGATCGGTGGCAATCACGGCAGAGAGATCACTGCTGTACGGTTACAATTCGCGCTTCGAAGATTAGCGGGAATCACCTGCTAATCGCCCTAGTGTGAATGGGCCCTTGAGGGTGTTCCCAAAGCAGCATTGTGATTTTTTTTTTTAAATTGCAAACCTGCTGCATGTAGCATTTTTTTGGGAGCAACTCCGCTTGATTGAATGAGCAAAAATGCTCATTCATTTAAAAAAAAACCAAAAAAAAACAACCTGAAAATCACTTCACGCAAATCTCTAACCGCTAGCGATTTTGGTGTGCATTAGCTCATACTTGTGCAGTTACATGTGAAATGAGCCTACTCTTGATGAGGTAGTAGGCCTGAACGATTTTCGTTTTTTAAACTGAAATCGCAATCAGCGGCATGATTATCTTGAGATCGTCAAAGCCACGGTTTTTCGCGCCGCCGTCTGTATCTGCGCAGAGCAGATTGCTGCATGGAGAGACGATGTGAAGTGGCAAGCGTTGCCAAGCAACGCTTGTTGACACGCAGGCGAGCCAGCACAGAAACATACTTTTAAACAAGTTCCTGCCGCCTGGCTCTGGCTGTGCCGGGTATGACAAGTGAGTGGGGGGTGGGCACTTGGACTACAGTGCATGCATCCAATACAGACTTTGGGGCAGTAATCTTTCCTGTGCACGCACTGCTCCGCCCCAATCATGTGGTCCCGCTGTCCTCAGGAAGAAGAAAGATGCTGCTGTTTTGTGCCCGACTCTGTGAGGCAGAGATGCAGAGGGACAGTGCGCCCTGGGACCTGGGTGGATCATCTTGTAGGTTTTTTTTTTTTTTCCAGCCTGCCCTGTCTACCTGTGCCGAAGGGGAGGGAGGAGCGTGGAGGTTCAGCTGGAAAACTGTGTGATGAGGTGGGTGGGAAGCCCTGGAACTGGATAGTCAGTTGTGAGGGGAGGAAGGGTAGAAACACTATTGTGAAAGGTCAGAAAAACAATTGTGAGGTGGGTGGCCAGTAGACAATTTTGAGGGGAGGCAGAATACATACCTGGGGCTTCCGCCACCCCCATGCACACCTCTCTGGCCACTCTGTCCCTCCGGCATTTTGCCCAGTATGTTAGCCAGTTGCGCTTCACTGCGCTTGCACAGACTGGCTGCGCACACACACCTTTCATGCTCCCGTGGCTGGAAGTGTTCTGCGCAGTTAGTACTGCAGAGGCGCAGAATGCTCCCGGCCTCAGAAGTGCGAGTGGGGTGTGTGTGACCAGGCTGCATACACCATGAAGTGCAACTGACCACAACTGGGAAATTTACCAGACAAGACGGGAGGGAGGACGGAGCAGCCTGGGAGAACGGTACACACAAAAGGGGAGACCTGCCTATATATACTAAAGGGGATCTGGATGGCTAACCTGTACTGTGGCACCTACACTGGCTGACCTGTACTGTGGCACCTATAGCTGGCTAACCTATACTGGGGGCACTCATACTCGCCATCGAAGTGCTGATCTATCGTCATGTATCAAAAATCGTGAATCGAAATCGCAATTTCTGGAAAAATCGTGCAATTCAATCTTTTCCTAAAATCGTTCAGGCCTATGAGGTAGTGGTGTGGGTGTAATGGCTTGTACACACGTACTACGAGATGTCGTCCAGCAGAGATCGTTACTCGATCCCTCGTGTGAGTGGCGTCCGGGGAGAAGGGGTTGTGTGGTCAATGTGCTTGGGGGTCACTCGGACATTGCTAAAGGTCTGGCATGCTGAATCTTTAGGCAACATCGGGGGCTCCTGTACACTTGGTAGATTCTCGCCTGAGACGATCTTCATTGGCGGACTCAGCTGAGTTGAATCTAAAGTGTGTATGTAGCCCACAATTTTGTGAACTATCCCTGAGACATTCTTTGGTCTATCCATCTTGTATGATGGATGAAATACCAAGAGTGAATTTTCTTATCCATTCACTGTGTCTTGGAGATACAGTTGGCACTAGAAGGGGTTGCATACTACATAAACATGCTTACTTCCTCAACATGTGCTGGTTCATTCCATAATCACTTCACAGCACAGCTGTACAGCAATCTCCCACCAACCGTCTCAGGTCTGTGCTTCACCACAATTCCAATAGAAGCAAAAAAAACTACAAAAAAATACTTTTAATTTTGCATAGGCTAAACAAACACATTCTGACTTGATGGAAACGCTGTGAAGGGTTTGTATACCTGTAGATTCTAATAAACATATGCAAATTTTAATTATAAGTTTGCCTTTTTAAAATCGGGTCTTTAAAGGGAACATCTGGGAAATATTGAAAAAAATCAGATTTAAAAAAAAAATCAGATTTACTTACCTTGGGCTTTCTCCAGGCCCTGGAAGCCTATGTGTCCCTCACCACAGCTCTGCTCCAAGCCGGTCTCCCGGAGTTCCCTACGTAGCAGCCACCGACATGGCCAGGTCGGCAGCCATTTATAATACACGGCTGTGCTCCCGTGGCCGGGAGCGTTCTGTGCTGGTGCAGTATTTCTGCAGAAAGGGACCCATAGGCTTCCAGGGGCTGGAGGAAACCCCATGTAAGTAAATCTGATTTTTTTTTTTTATTATTATTATTATTTCCCAGATGTTCCCAGTGGTTTTAGGCCACCAATGAGCTAACTGGGCATCATATAGTGCATATGTTAGAGGCACCATAGTGACATACAGTAGACATTTGTTCAAGCACTATCCCTGGCTACCTATGCTGTGGCCACCTACTACACCTATCCCTGGCTACCTATGCTGTGGCCACCTACTACACTTATCCCTGGCTACCAATGTTGCGGCCACCTACTACTGGCTACACATATCCCTGGCTACTTATGCTGCGACCACCTACTACTGGCTACACCTATCCCTGGCTACCTATGCTGCGGCCACCTACTACTGGCTACACCTACCCCTGTGCAGAGGATGGACACTACTGTAGTGCCATTACCGAGTGCTTGCAAGCGCCTGTCAGATGTACAGATGCAGGGCTGTGGAGTCAGTCAAGGAGTTGAAGCAGTTTTAGGTACCTGGAGTCGGAGTTGGTGGTTTCATAAAATGAGAAGGCAGATGATTTTTGTACCAAATCCACAGCCCTAGTAAGTATTAGACTAATGAGTCGGAGCCATTTTGGGTACCTGGAGTCGGAGTTGGTGGTTTCATAAACCGAGGAGTCAGTTGGAGTCGGATGATTTTTGTACCGACTCCACATCCCTGCACAGAAGGTTAAACACTGACAGCGGGTAGATGCACTGCCTGACAGCTGTCTGTGTGAAAGACTTTTACATTAACCTCCTTGCCGGTCTAAAAAATCCGGCAAGGAGACAGCGCCGCACTTTTTTTTTAAATTTTTTTTTTTTTTAAATCATGTAGCGAGCCCAGGGCTCGCTACATGATAGCCACTGAGCGGCGGCATCCCCCCACCCACTCCGAGTATGCAGGAAATCCCGTTGAGAACGGGATTTCCTTCAGGGCTTCCACGGTCGCCATGGCGACGGGGCGAGATGACGTCATGGACGTCGGGACGTCACATGGAATCCCGAACCGCCCCTCAGCGCTGCCTGGCACTGATTGGCCAGGCTGCGCAGGGGTCTGGGGCTGGGGGGGGGGGCGGCGCGGCGGGTAGCGGCGAATCGGCGGCGATCGCGTACTACACGCAGCTAGCAAAGTGCTAGCTGCGTGTAGGAAAAAAAAAATTATGCAAATCGGCCCAGCGGGGCCTGAGAAATCCTCCTGCGCAGGTTACCCCGAGCTGAGCACGGGATAACTGGCAAGGAGGTTAAGAAAAAAGATAACTCGGCCTAGGCATGGAAACAAATTAATGTGTGTAAGCTTATACCCTGCCAAATTGTGGCTGTATACTGGTACAATACTGACAGTCATGGCAGTTGACGTATAACTGGGAAGGGCTTTGAGGTTTTGCCTGTGACTTCTATTAGATGTTGGAATTCCTTTGCACTGGAAAATGACAGCAGAGATCTGGTTTTAGTGCACAATATCACAACAGTTCTTTGTTCCAATTACTATGTATTATAATAATTTATACAGTACATTATTCTATAACCATGCCATGTGTTTTAATCCTTCTAAGACCGTAAACATAATGCTGCCTCTTTTAAACCTATAACATTATGACTGCATTCTTCTGGATACTTTTTTTTTCTTCATTTGAATCAAATCACTTGAATCATATTCTTTCTTAACATCCCAAATCATTTATTATTTTTCGTACTCATTTTCCTAATTTGTCACCCATTTTCTTTTGCTTTCTTTTATTTAACATCGCTCATGTTTCACCCTTTCATACTTCCCTGTCTGCAATCAACTCCTCCATAAGCCTGGGCACAGAGTAAGTTTACCTCTAATCGTGCACTAACACTGGTGAGGTGTGTGATTGGGCTCCCTCGTGTCTATCTGTGTCTGCTAGCAATCATAATTGTTTTCTTGTTGCTGTCCAATTATCCAGTTAAACTCACATTCAGGTCCTGCAATCTTTACCAGCCAGACTCAAAAAAAGGCACATTTCCAAATCTTAGGTTGTATCTTCTTGTAGTAGGCATACAGTTGTGCTCATAAGTTTACATACCCTGGCAGATATTATCATTTCTTGACAATATTTTTATAGAATATGAATAACACAATCTTTTTTCACTCATGGTTAGTGGTTGGCTAAAGCTGTTTATAGTCACTCAACTGTGTTTACTCTTTTCAATCATTATCGCTACACAAACTACCAGGGCTGTGGAGTCTGAGTCGGAGCAATTTTGGGTACTCTGAATCAGTGGTTTCAGTAAACTGAGGAGTCGGATGATTTTTGAACCAAATCCATAGCCTTTGTAAAAATTACACTAAAGAGTCGGAGTCTTGGAGTCGGAGCAATTTTGGATACCTGGAGTCAGTCGGTGATTTCATAAAATGAGGACTCAGAGTCAGATTATTTTTCTACCGACTCCACAGTCCTGCAAACAACCCATATGACCCTGATCAAAAATGTACGTACCTGGTGATTTGGCCTGGTAACCTGCACAAGACGTGACACAAACGGGTTTTAACCACTTCACCACTGAGGGGTTTTACCCCCTGAGCACCAGAGCAATTTTCACCTTTCAGCGCTCCTTCCATTCATTCGTCTATAACTTTATTATTACTTATCGCAATGAAATGAACTATATCTTGTTTTTTTCGCCACCAATTAGGCTTTCTTTAGGTGGGACATTATGCCAAGAATTATTTTTTTCTAAATGTTTTAATGGGAAAATAGGAAAAATGTGGGGAAAAAAATAATTATTTTACAGTTTTCGGCCATTATAGTTTTTAAATAATGCATGCTACTGTAATTAAAACCCATGAAACGTATTTGCCCTTTTGTCCCGGTTATAAAACCATTTAAATTATGTCCCTATCACAATGTTTGGCGCCAATATTTTATTTGGAAATAAAGGTGCATTTTTTTCAGTTTTGCGTCCATCCCTAATTACAAGCCCATAGTTTATAAAGTAAAGTTTTCCCGTTCATTGATCTCTGGGCGAGCGGGCGGCGGCGGTTTTACTAGCGGCGGGCGGCGTGTTTACGAGCGGGAGCGCGGGCAGCGTCGGGAACGCGGAAAGTACGTGTTTCTCCGTCCCTGGTTTTTAAAGGATGGAAAAAGGGGCGGAGAAATACGTACGCGCGGGGGTAAAGTGGTTAATGGCTATTAAAGGTAACTGTCTTCACCTGTGATCTGTTTGCTTGTAATTAGTAGGTGTGAATAAAAGGTCAATGAGTTTCTGGATTTCTGACAGATCCTTAAAGCTAGTGTTAAGCAAAAATTAATAAATAAACAAATACTCACCTATGGAGAGGGAAGGCTCTGGGTCCTATAGAGTCTTCCCGCTCCTCTTACGGTCCCCTCGTTCCATCACTGTCACCCTGTTCCACTCTGCCGCTGAGGGAGGCTTCGGGAGCCCAAATGCTCCCAAAGATGGGCGGCTCGATACTGCACATGCGTGAGATAGCGCGCTTGTGCAAGTGTAGTACGGAGCTTCTCGTCTATGGGGAGCACTCGGGCCAGGACCCAGAGCTTTAAGTATCAGTTTTGTTTTGATTTTTTTCACTTAACATTCACTTTAAATCTTTCATCTAGTGCTGCACTGATGTTTTTTTGGATTCTTAGTCATGGGGAAAGCAAAAGAAATGCCAAAGGATATGCAGGAAAAAAGGTAGTTGAACTCTATAAAAAAAGAAAAGCAATATAATTTAATATCAAAGGAATTAAGATTGCCAATCAGTGGTGTTAAAACTGTAAATAAGAAGTGGAAAATTATGGGTTTTGTTAAGACCAAACCACGGTCAGGTAGACCAGCTAATATTTCAGTCACGACTTCTTGAAACAATGTTCGGGATGCAAGGAAAAACCCACAAATACTTCAGGTGAAATACAGGTCTATCTGAAAAATGTGGTGTGGCCGTTTTCAAGATGCACAATAAAGGGGCCCATACACCTAACGATTTTCCTGCCGAAAAACGGACGTTTCGATCAGTGATCGAAACGGCCGTGAAATCGCAGCGCACACCGCTGACAGAACGATGGATTTCCGTCCGAAATCCATCGTTCCCGTCGATCCATCAGTGCGGAAGATTTTTCTCGGTCGCCAGCGGGTCGGGAGTGTGTCGATAGCGGCGTTCGAATGCCCGATGACCAACGCAATACAGCGGATATACATTACCTGCTCCGCCGGCGCGAGTCCCCTGGTCCACCGCTGTCTTCTCCGCCTGGTCCCAGCATCTTCTCCGCATCAGCTTCCGCATCCTGCATAACTTCCTGTGTCACTGCAGTGACAGCAGAAGTACAAATAGAGGGCGCTCTATTTGAACTTCCGCTGTCACTGGAGTGACAGAAAGTTATACGCGGATGCCAGCCGGGAACCGATGCGGAGAAGATGGCGGGACCAGGCGGAGAAGACAGCGGTGGACCAGGGGACTCGCGCCGGTGGAGCAGGTAATGTATGTCGGGCGGGGGCGGCAGCTCCACAGATTGTGATCGGTTTCAGGCTGAAATTGATTCACAATCTGTTTGCAGTAAAGGTGGCCATATGATCCCTCTCTGATCAGATTCGATCAGAGAGGGATCTATCTTTTGGTCGAATCTGATGGCAAATCGACCAGTGTATGGCCACCTTAAGAAAGCACTTAAAGAAAGATTGGTTTGCTTGGTCGAGTTTCCAGAAGAAAGCCAGTATTACACAAATGCCACAAAGTATCCCGCTTGCAATATGCCAAACAGCACAGAAACAAGCCTAAAACCTTCTGGCACAAAGTCATTTGAAGTGATGAGACTAATATTGAACTTTTTGGCCACAACCATAAACTCTACAGTTTACAGGAAACAAGGCATATGATGGCGGGTACACCATCCCTACTGTGAAACATTGTGGTGGATCGTTGATGTTTTTGGCGATGTGTGAACTACAAAGGTACAAGAAATTTGGATTTATCAGCCAGGAAGCTGAGCATGGAACGTACTTGGACCTTCCAACATGACAATGATCCAATCCAAAACACAAGGCCAAGTCAACCTGTCATTGGCTACAGCAACATAGTGAAGGTGGAGTGGCCATCTCAGGCTTTTTGTCAGGAAGAATGGGTAGCTTTACCATCTGATAAGACAGTCTCATCCACAACCACCATAAAAGACCAAGCTGTCATTGAAGTTAAAGGAATACTGTAGGGGAGTCGGGGGGGGGAAATGAGCTGAACTTAACCGGGGCTTCTAATGCTCCCCTGCAGACATCCTGTGCCCACGAAGCCACTCACCGATGCTCTGGCCCCGCCTCCGGTTCACTTCTGGAATTTCAGACTTTAAAGTCTGAAAACCACTGCGCCTGCATTGCCGTATCCTTGCACCCGCTGATGTCACCAGGAGCGTACTGCGCAGGCAGAGACCATACTGGGCCTGCGCAGTACGCTTCTGGTGACATCAGCGGGAGCGAGGACATGGCAACACTGGCGCAGTGGTTTTCAGACTTTAATGTCTGAAATTCCAGAAGTGAACCGGAGGCGGGCCAGAGCATCGGTGAGTGGCTGCGCAGGCACAGGATGTCTGCAGGGGAGCATTAGAAGCACCGGGTAAGTTCAACTCATTTTCCCCCGACCCCTACAGTATTCATTTAAAGAGACACTGAAGCGGAAAAAAATGATTATATTATGATTTGTATGTGTAGTACAGCTAAGAAATAAAACATTAAGATCAGATACATCAGTCTAATTGCTTCCAGTACAGGAAGAGTTGAGAAACTCCAGTTGTTATCTCTATGCAAACAACCCATTAAGCTCTCCGACTAAGTTAGTTGTGGAGAGGGCTGTTATCTGACTTTTATTATCTCAACTGTAAGTGAACTGTTTACTTTTCCTCTGCTAGAGGAGAGGTCATTACTTCACAGACTGCTCTGAAAGACTCATTTTGAATGCTGAGTGTTGTGTAATCTGCACATATTATAGAATGATGCAATGTTAGAAAAAACACTATATACCTGAAAATAAAAGTATGAGAATATTTTCTTTGCTGCTAATCTTCTAGTAATTATTCATAGTACACAACCAATTCACTATATCATATTTTTTTTCGCTTCAGTGTCTCTTTAAAGGGAGCAATACAATATAAAGAACTGGGGTATGTAAACTTTTGATCATGGTCATTTGGGTAGTTTGTGTAGTGATTATGATTTAAAAAGAGTAAGCAAAATTGTTTGACACTAAATGGCTTCAGCCAACCACTAACCATGAGAAAAATAAACATTTTTGTGTTCTCATTCGTAGTCTATGAAAAATGGTTAAGAAATCATAAATTCTTCCAGGGTATGTAAACGTATGAGCATATCTACCAACTTCAATAGTTGAGGGACAGTTAGTGACAAGATATATGTATATATACACTGTACAGCGCTGCGTAATATGTCGGCGCTATATAAATACTAAATAATAATAATAGTTGCATACTTGAATTTTAGCTTGTTTGAGTAGATAAATGCCATATCACTCTGCTGTTCTTGATTGCTGTCCTTTGTATTTGTCATGTCACTAATTTGCATGTCTAGAACTAAAATGATATTGCATTTTCTCAATGTAGAATTGTCTGCCATTGTAGCAGCAATCAAAATTTTCTGGGAAAATTCCAAACCTTAATAGAAATTTGTACAAATCCTTAAGCTTGTGTTTAGTGATTTTGAATACATTAACTGATTAACACAGTGTTTTGACTGTGATAGTGAGTAATAAATAAAGAAAAGCAATTAACTAGATAGCATACATATAATTTTACATGCAAAGATGCATCCACTCTTTCAGAGAGAATAACTGACTAGTTAATCGCTCACCTGAACCTGAAGTGAGAGGTATATGGAGGCTGCCATATTTATTTCCTTTTAAAGGATGCCCGAGCTGACATGTGACATGATGAGATAGACATGTGTATGTACAGTGCCTAGCACACAAATAACTATGCTGTTTCTTTTTTTTCTTTCTCTGCCTGAAAGAGTGACATATCAGGTAGAGACCTGCAGCGGGTAACCCGAAATGCGGGTCGGGTTCGGGTACCCGAATTGATTTAAGGTGCGGGTAGGGTAGCGGTGTGCGGTTGCGGGTAGTGAAAGCAAGCTAAAAACCTTCTTTAGCTTTGGTTTGTGTATAAAAATAGGTTTTATTAACTTTACAGCTCCCCAATGTTACTTTAAATGTGCACTTTAGAAGAAAATGTAAAAAAGCGGGTAGCGGGTCGGGTAGCGGTTCTGCGGGTCGGGTTGCGGGTATCAAATTCACCAGAAAGCGGGTCGGGTGCGGGTAGCGGGGTGCGGGTATGAAAAAGTGGACCCGCGCAGGCCTCTAATATCAGGTATGCAAGTGGCTGACTCAGTCCTGACTCAGACAGGAAGTGGCTACAGTGTGACCCTCACTGATAAGAAATTCCAACTATAAAACACTTTCCTAGCAGAAAATGGCTTCTGAGAGCAAGAAAGAGGTAAAAAAAGGTGAATTTCTTATCAGTAAGGGTCACACTGTAGTCACTTCCTGTCTGAGTCAGCCACTTGCATACCTGATATTTAACTCTTTCAGGCAGAGAAAGAAAAAAAGGAACACGGCATAGTTATTTGTGTGCTAGGCACTGTACATACACATGTCTATCTCATCATGTCACATGTCAGTTCGGGTATCCTTTAAAACAATACCAGTTGCTTGGCAGTTTAGCTTGATCATTCAGCATAGGTAGTAGTGTCTGAATTGCACACCTGAAACAAGCATGCAACTAATTTTGAAATTTTGAGACATGCTTGTTCATGGGTTATGAGGTTATGGCTAAAGGTGCTACTGACAATGGATCAACAGGATAGCAATGCAACTGGCAGCCTAAATATCTCCCTCATTGTAGGTGTCCTGAGACATTTAATCTAGCAGCTTTTATACATGGCTGTGGGCTCTATTGCCATCCTCCTAGGCCCCTCCGTTCCTCCTCCGTCGCCCCGGTATATATATTTTTAACCGCGGCCAGTCATGCTTGACCGACCACACGAGTGGGGCAGAGGCACGCATGACGCAGTGAGGCAGACTGGCTGCTACTTAAAAATATACTGGGCGAGACAGAGGAGGAATGAGGGGGCTTAGGAAGTCGGTGAACGAGCCCTTGGTCTGCATGGGACAGGAGGTGGCCCCAGGTAAATATAAAAGCTGCTTGATTAAATGTCTCAAGCTTCCTTTGTTTTCTGAGTTTGTAAATGAGTTTTTTGTGCCTAACCAAGCAACTAACTGGTTATAGATGGTGACTTGCGGTGGCATGAGAGGCTACAGAAATCTAATCCCGTCGCATAACCACACACTTATGAGTAGATGCTCCTTTGTATGAAAATTGACTTCAGCTTTCAAATGCCATTTAAATATTTATCATTTATGTAATTAATTGAATTTTTTCTTTATCACTTTCTGTAGTTGGTCTTGGTGTTAGGAGATCTGCACATTCCCCATCGCTGTAACAGCTTACCTGCAAAGTTCAAAAAACTTCTTGTTCCTGGGAAAATTCAGCATATTTTGTGCACGGGGAATCTCTGTACCAAGGAGAGCTATGACTACCTCAAGACGTTGGCTGGGGATGTTCACATTGTCAGAGGAGACTTTGATGAGGTTCTCATTGTTACTGATTATCTCTCTAAAATGATTATTTTGGCTTCAGTTTATGCTATCTTATGCTAACAGTATATACCGGTATTCATGTTCCTCCTTTTGACGCTGAAATTCCATACGTGACAATAGCATTTTTATAGATCACAAATAAACATGCTACTAATGTTGATTAAGATGGGCAATCTTAGTTCACAAAACAGTGCAGCAATTTCAGAGAGGGTCACACCACACATTTGTCCAAAATACATTTGGTTTATTTACTCCAGTGTTTGGTTTGGGTAGAATCGCCAACAATTGTTTCCAGCCATGCTGGCTCACATTTGTCAAGGTATGATTAACCAGGCTGGTCTAATTTGGTTCATTATACTTTGGCATCGAGATTTGGACAAGATCCTGTGTCTGTCAGTTCCAGCATCAAACACAGAAAGGGGTGAAGACATACATCTGCCGGTACTTACATATTAGTCCACTAACCACAGATTTGGTTTGAACAGCTGATCTGGCTGGCTGATAGGCAACAGAGAGAGTAGTTTACTGCTAGGCAACAGAGGGCAGGAGGTTAGTGTGAGGGGATGGGAGGGGAGGTTAGTGTAAGGCAGAGGGGGTAGGTTAATGTTAGGCAGAGTAGAGGGGAGGTTAGTGTTAGGCAGAGGAGAGGGGAAGTTAGTGTTAGGCAGTAGAAAGGGGAGGATAGTGGTGGGCAGTGGGGACGGAAGGCTAGTGTGAGACGGAAGAAAAGTTAGTGTAACGCAGAGGGGTGGCTAGTGTTAGGCAGCAGAGACAGGAGGTTAGTGTTAGGCAGAGGGTAGGAGGAGCTAGGGATGGGCAGAGAGGAGGGTAGGTTAGGGTTAGGCATTCAAGGGCGGAGGTTAGCATGGCGCAGAGGGGAGGTTAGTGTTGAGCATCGGAGGGCATGATGTTAGCATTGGGTAGAATAGAGGGTAGGGTAGTGTTAGGCATTGGAGAGGTTAGTGTTAGGCAGGGGAGAGGGGAGGTTAGTGCTAGGCAGAGGAAAGGGTAGCTTAGTGTTAGGCATTGGAGAGGTTAACGTTAGGCGGGGATAGGGAGTGAGCGCTGCTGGTTTGATCACTTTTTTGTGCCGGGGTAATATGCAAGTACTAATCTGCGTTATTATAGTCACAGGAATTAGACTTCAGAATATTTAGGAGTTGCTAGCTTTAGCAAACATTCACTAGCACTAGCGCTACTGATGCCTGTACTGCATGGCCCTATGGCTGATGAACATCTTGAGGACCAGAGGTTAATACCTCCCTAGTGACCAGGCCATTTTTTACAATTCCGCACTTCACAACTTTTTTTTTTTTTTTTAAACCAGTGCTCTTCACAACTTTAACGATTTATTGCTCAGTCATTCAACTTAGCAGCCAAATGAATTTTACCTCCTTTTCTTTTGGAGGTATGGAGCTTTCTTTTGGTGGTATCTGATTGCTGCTGCGATTTATTTATTAATTTTTTTTCCCAATTAAAAACTATCAAATAATATATATATATATATATATATATATATATATATATATTTATATTTATATATATATATATATATATATATATATATATATATATATATATTTTAATTTTATTTTAAGCCCATCTGGTTTAGGGCCGGTTCACATATAAGTGTTGTGCGAATGCTTCCATCTTTTACAACCAATACATGTATCTGCCACAGTCTAGTGTCTAGGCGGCACTTCATTTGATGAATGGCAAATACACTGTCTGAAAGTATTTGTAATGTAGCCGGTATAACAACAAGCAACGTGTGTGATAAGTGTCTATGCCCTTTGTGCATGCAATGGCATGGACACATTTTGAACATTCAGGATCTGCTGCATTATAGCACAATACACTGGACACAGAATGAAGTGGTAATGTAATGTAAGCTTACAAAAATATTAATCGTGGCAATCATTTTCTTACACATTTTTTCTTTTTCCTTCATAGAATTTAAATTACCCTGAACAAAAAGTGGTAACCGTTGGGCAGTTTAAAATTGGGTTAATCCATGGCCATCAAGTTATTCCCTGGGGTGACATGGCTAGCCTTGCGCTCCTGCAGAGGCAGCTTGATGTAGACATTATGGTTTCGGGACATACTCAAAAATTTGAGGCATTTGAACATGAAAACAAGTTCTATATAAACCCTGGATCTGCCACAGGAGCCTATAATGCTTTAGAAAGGTGAGTTACTTGGCAACTACATGCTTATATTATCTTTTTAATGGGTTTGCTTTAAGAGTACCTGAGCCGAAGCTCAGGTACACATCACATACTTGCCTAAAGAGAGGGAAGCCTCAGGATTCTATTGAGGCTTCCCTCCCTGCTGTGTTGTCGCTGAGCGAGACCCCCCAGAAGACTAGCGACAATGCATTGTCGCTAATCCTTACGGGACCACGCACCTCTTCTTCCTGATGCGGGGCCATGCCTACCCATCCTGCCTGCGCAGTAAGCCAGAGCTGCATGGTCCCTGTTACTGCACATGCGCGGATGGGCTTGCGCGGCTACTGCACGGCGAACACTTTCATTCCTGCGCAGGAGACTTGGGCGCAGTAGTGAGTAACTTCAGTGCCGTCAGAAGACGGAGCTTAAGTTACTTATAAAACACAATGATTCGGCCTCCAGTAATTGCTGGAAGCCAAATTATTTCATTCCCCACCATCCATGGCGGCCTGGAGGGGAAATATTAATGTCAATGGTAATTTGTGCAGGAGCAGGATAAGCCATACAGGCTGTATCCTGCGCCCAAGTCTCCTGCGCCTATTCCTCTCATACACACTGCACGGCCCCGCATCTGGAAGAAGAGCTGCGCTCAACAATTGGGGGGTTTAGATCGGCGAGAGAAGCCTCAGTAGGATTCTGAGGCTTCCATCTATTAAGGTACTGTATGTATTTTATTTTGATTCTGAGCCTCAGCTTGGGATCACTTTAAATTCTAATTAAGAAAATGTGGTGCTGGATGCAACCATCGATGCCCTTGTTTCTTAGGCTACACTAAAGCTACAAACATTTTACTATATGTTTTGTGATCCAAAATGATGAATCATATGTTTCGCAGTCACTGTGCACACAAGGGCTTATCTCTCCACTCAGCTTTGTGTTCATCACTGTTGCAATCCTATTTTTCAAGATGTGAAACTTTACCAGATATTGTGCTTTTTTATTATTAATGTATTTGGTGAGCGATTGCTTATAGAGACACTAAAGTCTCCTAAAATTCAGCTTTTTATTGCAAAAACCTCTGTAACATTATTGCCCTAACTAAAGCGCTGCATCCCCGCTGCTAACTAAATCCGCCCTGTCTCCCCTTGCAAAATCCACGACTTTCTTGGTCGTGGATTTTGCTGCCCCGGGAGGCAGAGCTTTCAGCTGCAGCTCTGCCTCCATGCGCGTCAATCCGCGCATATCTCTGCCTCGCTTCTCAGGGAAGGAAGACTGAGAGGGGTGGGCGGAGGCGCCGATCCGTGCCGATAGACGCTTGTAGAGGCAGAGCTGCACCTGAAAGCTCTGCCTCTCACGGAAGCGCTCCCCGCAGTGTGTCCCAGGGAGTTTGGGGGTAATTAGTGTTCAGCCGCGGGGATGCGGCGCTTTAGTTAGGGCAATAATGTTAGAGGATTTTGCAATAAAAAGCTGAATTTTAGGAGACTTCAGAGTCTCTTTAACTTCCAGCTCAGGTGTTATTGAGATAGTATTGTCTGATGACAAATATCTATTTTTTTTACCTTGACAAATATAAACCCCTAAGTTCTGTGTTAAAAAGGTTAGTGCCTCTGTCAGGTTTTTAGGCTAGGTTTACTAGTGCAATATTTTTATTCTACAAATTTTTGCTATGAAAATTTTGCATTTGTATGAAAACGAATGATTGCCAATGGGCTTGTTTTCATTTCATGCAAATTTTCACATGATCGTATGCATGAAAAAAACAGCCTGATGCATTTTCACATTCCCTATGTGAATTTTCATACATACTATATTTTTTCTGTATAAGACGCATTTTTCTCCCCCAAAAATGGGGAGAAAAAGTACCTTGCATCTTATATGCAAAATGCAGGGAATCCCCAACTTACGATTGCCCACTGATACAAACTGCTGACCCACCGCGATGTCGGGGACTTCCTGCATTGTCCCCCTGTGTGTCTCTGTCTCTACCGCTCAGCCTCTTCGTGTCCACTCCCCCTTCAGCGATTGCAGACCTCTTCCACACTGCTCCTCTACTGTTGACTTCTGCTGATCGCGTCATCAGCAGAAGCTGTCGCTAGGGGGAGCCATGCAGAACAAGATTGGTCTGCAATTGATGAGGTGAGAGACGCTCCCAACACTGCTTATTATACATGGGGGAGCCAGGGACACGTTGGGGACAGAAGGTGACACAGGACGACACCAACTGGGGGAGAACATCTACTGGGCGCTCCTGGAACATGGACGCTCCAGGTTTAGTGTATTTTCCCCTGATTTTGTGCCTTCTAAACCTAGGTGCGTCTTGTTTCCTGGTGCGTCTATCACTGTGGAAAATGCAGGTTGGATTTTTTTTTTTTTTTCAGAAAAATCGCATTTGATTTTCCTGATGTGAAAACATAGCCTTAATGGTGTTTTTCTGCTTTAATTTCCTCACTATTTTGGTGCCTGGGCAATACACAAATGTGTGGCTGACACTGAATTCCCATGGAGAAATTAAAGTACAGTAGAGTCTCGGTTATCTTGCACCAACGGGGATCAGATGATACCAGATCAGTGTGCTTCCTGGTTGTTTGAGACTGTGTTAGAAGTAGGAGTTGCTAATGCAGAGACACGTACACACACACACGTACACACACACGTACACACACACACACACGTACACACACACACACACGTACACACGTACACACACACACACGTACACACACACACACGTACACACACACACACGTACACACACACACACGTACACACACACACACGTACACACACACACACACGTACACACACACACACGTACACACACACACACGTACACACACACACACGTACACACACACACACGTACACACACACACACGTACACACACACACACGTACACACACACACACGTACACACACACACACGTACACACACACACACGTACACACACACACACACGTACACACACACACGTACACACACACACACACGTACACACGTACACACACACACGTACACACACACACACACACACACACGTACACACACACACACACACACGTACACACACACACACCATGAACTTTGTATTAAAGGTTATAATACAGTAATTGAAAGTACAGTATATTAACCTTGGGGGAGCCGTGGAACCCAGTCTCAAAGCACAGCAGAGCCCACAAACAGCCTAAGTTGCTGGCCTTCACCACTGTGAGTACGATATGTGCTGGTTGGCTGAGACTGCTGGTTAGTTCAGTTCTGGTATAACCACTCTACTGTATCTCTTTGTCACATGTTAAACAGTGTGTTACATAGGTACTGCAAAATATTTATGTATAATCTGGTGTTTCCTTTAGAATCCATGTACATGCAGAAATCCATAGCAACTATTTAACCTGTCCTCAGGCCTCACCAAACTGTATAATTTTTGGATTTCCTATCTGGAACACAGGAAGAATAATCAAGCTGAAATAATTAGCTAGAACCACCCTGTGTTCTGGTTTATGGGGTCAACAAAAGCTAAGCCCATGGTGAGGGCTGAGAATAGGTGTAAGAACCCCAGGTTACGTAGTCAGAACAATGAAAGGTGTTTGCTGATGGGTAGTTATGGCTCGCTTCAGTTTACACATTGGAAATGCAAATATACAGTAATTGTTTAGTGACTATATATCATGCTTTTATGTTTTCCAGCAACATCATCCCATCATTTGTTCTTATGGATATCCAGGCATCAGCAGTAGTCACATATGTGTACCAGTTAATTGGTGATGACGTCAAAGTAGAGAGAATTGAGTACAAGAAGTCCTGAAATAAATTTCTTCATGGTTTTTTTTTATGGCCTTTACTCTTTCCTTACATTTATTTAATCAGTCTTCAGCTCTAGTCAGTTTATCGTAAGCCTTGTACTCCTACTTGCGATGTAAGGTCATCATGTGCTGCTGCTCTAGGTATATGTAAACTATATAGAAATTATTTCATAGTTTACATGTCATAAAGATTTGTGCCACATTCATGTAATACCTATGTAAAAAGACAGACTTGTAAATATAACTAAACTGTTACCATTCACTGATATGCTAATATAAGATTAATACAAATTAAAATAGCAGAGAATGTTGTCTTGAGCTATGGTGGCATATCTTTTATTTAATGTTTTTTTTGTCCTGTGCACCACTCAAACTCCTATTGTCTTACTTGTAGTTTTGTGGGATCAGATCTAGCCGGATCTTTTCATGTGTCACATCAGACATGAAACATGCAGAGGATGAATGTTCCACAAGCCCATGATAAAGGTGTCCATTAACAATACGCTTCCCTGGACAATCAATTTACTGATTTGATTGTTATCAATCGGAAACGATCAGCAGTCACTCACCTCTCTGGGCTCTAGCACCGAGACTTCATTAATTCAAAAATTTCTATTTAAACTTTTGATCTCAGATGAATGATTTTTTTTTTTCCAACAAAAAAGTTTATTGAAGCACTGGAAGTTACATGCACATCTCTTATGCATAAGTCAAAACAGTATTACATATTGCAATTAGCAATACATGGATTATTATAACTGTACAGCATTTGCATAGTGCTTCAGGAGAAAATAGTAATCAATCCAAGTCCATACTAACTCAAATAGAAAAAAAACCAAAGGCAGCCATATACAGGTCCATCTCAAAAAATTAGCATATTGTAATAAAGTTCATTATTTTCTGTAATGTACTGATAAACATTAGACTTTTATATATTTTAGATGCATTACACACAACTGAAGTAGTTCAAGCCTTTTATTGTTTTAATATTGATGATTTTGGCATACAGCTCATGAAAACCCAAAATTCCTATCTCAAAAAATTAGCATATCATGAAAAGGTTCTCTAAACGAGCTATTAACCTAATCATCTGAATCAACTAACTCTAAACACCTGCAAAAGATTCCTGAGGCTTTTAAAAACTCCCAGCCTGGTTAATTAATCAAAACCGCAATCATGGGTAAGACTGCCAACCTAACTGCTGTCCAGAAGGCCATCATTGACCCCCTCAAGCAAGAGGGTAAGACACAGAAAGAAATTTCTGAACGAATAGGCTGTTCCCAGAGTGCTGTATCAAGGCACCTCTGTGGGAAGGAAAAAGTGTGGCAGAAAACGCTGCACAAAGAGAAGAGGTGACCGGACCCTGAGGAAGATTGTGGAGAAGGACCGATTCCAGACCTTGGGGGACCTGCGGAAGCAGTGGACTGATTCTGGAGTAGAAACATCCAGAGCCACCGTGTACAGGCGTGTGCAGGAAATGGGCTACAGGTGCCGCATTCCCCAGGTCAAGCCACTTTTGAACCAGAAACAGCGGCAGAAGCGCCTGACCTGGGCTACAGAGAAGCAAAACTGGACTGTTGCTCAGTGGTCCAAAGTACTTTTTTTTGGATGAAAGCAACTTTTGCATGTCATTCGGAAATCAAGGTGCCAGAGTCTGGAGGAAGACTGGGGAGAGGGAAATGCCAAAATGCCTGAAGTCCAGTGTCAAGTACCCACAGTCAGTAATGGTCTGGGGTGCCATGTCAGCTGCTGGTATTGGTCCACTGTGTTTTATCAAGGGCAGGTCAATGCAGCTAGCTATCAGATTTTGAAGCATTTCATGCTTCCATCTGCTGAAAAGCTTTATGGAGATGATTTCATTTTTCAGCACGACCTGGCATCTGTTCATAGTGCCAAAACCACTGGTAACTGGTTTACTGACCATGGTATTACTGTGCTCAATTGGCCTGCCAACTCTCCTGACCTGAACCCCATAGAGAATCTGTGGGATATTGTGAAGAGAAAGTTGAGAGACGCAAGACCCAACACTCTGGGTGAGCTTAACCCATTCAGGTTCCGTCGTTTTCACGTGAGAAATGTTCACCTCCCATTCATTAGCCTATAACTTTATCACTACTTATCACAATGCACTGATCTATATCTTTTTTTTCCCGCCACCAATTAGGCTTTCTTTGGGGGGTACATTTTGCTAAGAGCCACTTTACTGTAAATGCATTTTAACAGGAAGAATAAGAATACATGCCTCCATAATTAAAACTCACGTATTGTATTTGCCCATATGTCCCGGTTATAGCACTGTTAAAATTATGTCCCTATCACAATGTATGGCGACAATATTTTATTTGGAAATAAAGGGGCATTTTTTCCGTTTTACATCTATCACTATTTACAAGTTTAAAATAAAAAAAATATAGAAATATTTCATCTTTACATTGATATTTAAAAAGTTTAGACCCTTAGGTAAATATTTACATGTTTTTTTTTTATTGTAATGGTTTTTTTTTTTTTTATTGTAAACATTTTTTTTGGGTAGTTTTGGGAGGGTGGGAGGTAAACAATAGATTTATAATGTAAATGTGTGTTAATGTGTGTGGTGGCTGGATAGTGTAATGGTTAAGGGCTCTGCCTCTGACACAGGAGACCTGGGTTCGAATCTCGGCTCTGCCTGTTCAGTAAGCCAGCACCTATTCAGTAGGAGACCTTGGGCAAGTCTCCCTAACACTGCTACTGCCTATAGAGCGCGTCCTAGTGGCTGCAGCTCTGGCGCTTTGAGTCCGCCAGGAGAAAAGCGCGATATAAATGTTCTGTGTTTGTTTAATTTAAAAAAAATTTTTTACAGGTGTAGTATTACTTTTTGGCCACAAGATGGCGGCCATGAGTTTGTTTACATGACGTCACTCTAAGCGTAACATACGCTTACAGTGACGCATCGGGAAGGGAACGGCCAGAAAAGGCGCAGCTTCTGAGAGAAGCTGTTGCTTTTTCAGCGGGGGAGAGGAATCAATGATCGGGCACCGTAGCCCGATACATTGATAACCTGGCTACCGAATCCGCGGCCGGGAGTGCGCGTGCACGCGCGCGATCGGCCACGGGAGCGCGCATGGTTCCTGGACGTAGAAACTATGTCCAGGAACCAAAATAGGTTAAGGCCGCTATCGAAGCATCCTGGGCCTCCATAACACCTGAGCAGTGCCACAGGCTGATTGCCTCCATGCCACGCCGCATTGAAGTCAGCGACGCAGTACTGCGACGCCAGCTGCAGGCTGATTAATCAGGAAGCAGCCGCTCGCGCGGGCGGCTGCTTCCTGTCAATTCACGGCGGGGGGCTCCGTGAATAGCCTGCGGGCCGCCGATGGCGGCTCGCAGGCTAAATGTAAACACAAGCGGAAATAATCCGCTTTGTTTACATTGTACGGCGCTGCTACGCAGCAGCGCCGTAAGGCAGATCGGCGATCCCCGGCCAATCAGCGGCCGGGGATCGCCGCCATGTGACAGGGGACGTCCTGTCCCTGGCTGCACAGGACGGATAGCGTCCTGTGCAGCCCGGATCACCGGGGAGGGGACAGGTAGGAGAGGGAGGGGGGAATTTCGCCGCGGAGGGGGGCTTTGAGGTGCTCCCCCCCCCCCCCGCAACATGCCTGCAGGCAGGAGCGATCAGACCCCCCCCTGCACATCATCCCCATAGGGGGGAAAAAAGGGGGGCGATCTGATCGCTCTGCGTGCCCGCTGATCTGTGCTGGGGGCTGCAGAGCCCACCCAGCACAGATCCCATCAAACAGCGCTGGTCCTTAAGGGGGGGGGGGGGGGGTAAAGGGTGGGTCCTCAAGTGGTTAAAACAATAAAAGGCTTGAACTACTTCTTCAGTTGTGTGTAATGAATCTAAAATATATGAAAGTCTAATGTTTATCAGTACATTACAGAAAATGATGAACTTTATCACAATATGCTAATTTTTTGAGAAGGACCTGTACATCATAGATATATGCAGCGCAGAGGAGGTTCATATAATCTTCGAAAACACCAGTATATAGTTTAAAGAAGAACGTAAAAAAAAGACATACCTTTAGAAACAATTAGTGGCTTTATGGATTCATGTGGCTCCCCACAGTTCTGCCACCAGGTTTGGGCAGAGAGCAGCCATGCAGACAGCACTAACATTGGGGGCACTTGGGTCCGTATGCAATTAACTTTTTCTTATCTCCCAGGAGAACATTTTTTATCTTCTCTTTAAATTAACTTTTTTCATCATTTTACAATTGAAAAAGTAATCAAAAGTCGAGTATTCTCCTGTTGGCCCCGGACCTCAGTCTGGATGAGGTCCCCCAATGGCAGGTGTAACCTGATGATCCTTTCAACACTGCTGATTACTCTTTATAGTTTGTGCCTGTCACTTGCAGTTTACTGATTTCAAGTGATAATTCATCAACACCCATCCCAACAAGAAATATGTGTCAGCAGCCTCTGGCCCCTTAAGGATCAGAGACTGCTGGTACCACCAACAGGCCCTTTCAAGAATCGCCGCACATACCCGCTGGTCACACCGTTCTCCCATCACCGCAGGCCCCTCTCTCTGCTGTCGTTATGATGGCAGAGTTCTGTGCAGCAGTCAGGAGCTGTTTTTATTGGTTCCTGACCCTGTACATCAATGTGAGCCATGTGGCGTGCTGGTTGAAATCTATGTCCTGTCAGAGCTGTGCAGCCATCTGCAAGATGTAGTTTTTACTAACTCAGTACAAAAGCAGCAAAAGAAAAGTCATGAATATTAACACAAAAAAAAAAACTATGTAAACTATCAACATCATTGGAAGTAAACAATGTTCATAAAAGGTAGAAATACTCAAAGGTTGTATCTCAAATGAGTTTTAATCAGTGTAGAAACAATTTGACAGATTTTTTGAATAAAATAAATGGCAGGGAAAAAACAGTTTACATCAGTTACACATAACAATGCTATGTGAAAAGGAGGCATTATTTCAGAAGAGTAAAGGTCCGTACACACGCCGGACTTTAGGCAACGACGGGTCCGTCGTTGCCTCCCGCTGGGTGGGCGTGCCAGCGACAGTCCGGCGTGTGTACGCTCTGTCGTCAGACTGATACGGCTGTTTCTGAGCGATCCGCCCGGCGGATCGCTCAGAAACAGCCGTATCAGTCTGACGACAGAGCGTACACACGCCGGACTGTCGCTGGCACGCCCACCCAGCGGGAGGCAACGACGGACCCGTCGTTGCCTAAAGTCCGGCGTGTGTACGGACCTTAAGAAGACACAAGCTCATCACAATAGTGACTTAAGAAGACACCTGATGAAGAGAGTACCCCTACAAGCCATAAGTCATTCATAATTACATGACAGAACCAATCATCTTAATTTTACACGGAGTGTTTAAAACAGTTACTGTTATACTCTCATCCTTATCCATTAGTTTCAGTGATCACTGAGGGCATCCTTCATGGAAATAGACTTGACCTTTTGTGTTGTGGATTCGATGGACACCACTGTTTTAGTTGTGGTTTGCTGTTTGTCTGCAAGAAAGCAAAAACAAAGTAAGTTTGCTGAAATTTCAATGTCAGGTAAAACCAATATGGATTTTCCCATGCTAGCTTACATGCAGCTGTACAAATCAGGCTTTCTGGTCTACATAAGAATAAGTCGTGGACCAAAGTGATTATTCAAATTTAACTTTCACTGAACAGTCTCATACTAAGTGGTATAACTATAAGGAAGGTCTGGGAACCTGCTCCTCTGTCTTCAGCAGTCCTATGAGAGAAATCGCCACCGGGAGACTTCGGCGCAGGATACAGCCAATATATGGCTTATCCTGCTGCTGCACAAGTCCCGGCGGCATTAATTACTATTCCCCCTCCAGGCCCACGTGGATGGTGGGGAATTATGTAATTCGGTTGCCAACTATTGCTGGATGCCGAATTACATTGTTTTAAAAGTAACTTCTACTGTGTGCCACTATAACCGTAATTCCTGTCTATGGTGGCATTGGCTGCGCCCAAATCTCCTGCGCTGGATTCCTAGTGTTCATTCAGCAAAGTAGCAGTGTAATAATTACCAGCTCCAATGCTGCTTTTGGTCTACTCTAATCTTCCTGACAGACCCATGCTCTATGCTGCATATTTCTGGCTCTGAATGCATGTTGTGATTGGGAGCTGGAAGTATGGAACCATAGAATGTGCAGCTGCCGGGAAGAACAGAAGAGACACGATGCAGTGCTGGAGCAGGTAAATATTGCATTGCTCCACTGCGCTATATGGGGAGAGGGTGTCAGGTGGATCAGGAGTGTAGGTGTGGGTGTGTTTTACCAGCCACCCAAGGGACATGGTATCCAAGAATGGGTCCCATGGGTTGTTGCTGCACCTAGGTCAAAGCTGACAATATTTCAACCAGAAACACTGTCATCCTCTGTATGGGAATGCAGTGTACTGCTTTCAATGATGCACATTTGAAGGTTTCGGGGGCCACATTTGGCCCATGGGTCTTGAGTTTGACACCTGTGATTTATTGCATGCGCAAAGTAAAGCCAACAATTGTCAAGGCGGGATGGACAATACAGATACCACTGCTTATGAACAACTAAGCTTTTAAACATTAGGTGACCGATCAAACAGTAACGCGTGTAAGATCTATGATATGATTCCATTCCAATAATGTAAACAGACAACAGACATGGGCTGAACTAAAATAAAAAACAATCTGCAGGCAATGTAGATCAGATGTAGCATCGCTGTAGAAGTATCATTCATACTCTGATCACTGCTGCCCTATCCCGTTCTCCATCCATGAACTTGCTACTGACCAGAGCCAGGATTCCAAATGGACCATTCGGAGGGGAGATATGATCATAGCTCCCAACTGTCCCTCTTTGGGAGCCCTGTCCCTCTTTCCTCCTCATTTGTTTCTCTTTCTATGCAAACAAGTGGTTTGACCCAGCACTCTCAATGGAGACAAGCGTGCTATAGCTGATCAGAACTTGTTGCTCATCAAGTTCAAAAATAGCAAAAAAAGAGATATCAACAGCACCGCTACAGTGAAAAAGTTAGCTCTTTTATTAGTGCAATAAAATCATGTGGCAAAGATAGAGCTGGAGGCAACTACAGCCCGCTGTTTCGAAGCGACATGCTTCTTCTTCAAGTTGCAAGCTCATAATGACAAACAATGTTCTCATACCTTCTTAAATATGGCCACACATTCAAATGTCAGCCAATCCACAAATGAGACTTGAGAAGTGACCAATCAGAGCAGACCAAAGGAATAGAGGACCTGATGGGGAACTTCAGTACACAGGAAGTACGACCCACAAGTGACCTCACTGCAAGAAAACACTCCCATAAGAAAAACGGCTGCTAAGCCACACCCAAAACGGACCTGATGGGGACTGCCATGTACGCGTAAAAATCACCTGATGCGTAAAAATGTACGCATAAACCCCAAACGCGAAAAGGCATGAAAACAGTATGCTAAAGGCATCCACAATGAATGCCAACAAGAAAAGACGCGTAAAAAGCGTAAAAATATACGCAAAAAGTCTAGGAACGCGTGGAAGAATAACGCGTAAAAACCTCTGAATAAATGCTAACAAAGCGTACGCGTAAAAAGATGGGAGTGGCGTATAAACATACGCAAATAGTTAAAGTAAACTGTGTATAACACTACATGTAAAAAAATTACAAAAGACAAAAACCAGTAAAATATACATATGCAAAAATGTACAAATATTGATATGCTCTGATTGGTCACCGCTCATGCATGAACATAAAGAACCTTAATCACATAAGATATAGAAAAGTACAGGAACAACCTTAAGAAAATGTTATCTCAGAATATAAATACTAGATTGCCGAAAACACCCCAAACCTATATTACTTGTCCTGATTGCCACCCAGATCCGAATCTTCTTATATACAAAACGATAAATCGTACTCCCTATTTAAACCTCCTCGACCTACAGTTCCTAAACGTCTAATCCATCCTGCTTCACATTTCAGTAATGCTTTCAACCTATCCCCACCACGTAATGTCCTAGGTACACTATCTATGACCTGTATCCTAAGTTGTGACACTGAATGTCGAGACTCGACAAAATGGGACGACACTGCTTGTTCTCGATTCTGACCACGTATCGCACACTTGTGAGATGAAAGACGTACACGTAAAGATTGTGTCGTCATGCCAACATAACCTAAGCCACAAGGGCATTTAATAAGATACACTACATATGTTGAATCGCAAGAATAGCGTCCACGGATCTTAAACTCAGTTCCCAAAGATGGGTGATTAAAGCTATCACCTTTGACAATATGGCTACAAGCATGGCAACTTAAACATGGATAAGTGCCAAATCTGCTCGCCGAGTCAGTAACTACAGGTGTTGTCCCATACTTGTCTCGTCCCATTTTGTCTCTAATTGTGGGAGGTCTTTTAAAAGACAGAAGTGGGGGATATCTGAACTCATGAACTTGTGGGAAGGACTGGCGTAAGAGGCCCCAATGTTTCCGTACAATGGACCCCAGCTGAGCACTGCAGGCATTGTAAGTGGAAACAAAGGGGAGTCTAAGGCCCTGCTGGCGTCTAGGTCTACTATCCCGGTCTTTAAAGGTATGGTCAGGATAACCTCGTTGCTTGAATTTAGTAACAGTCTCCTGGAGTCGTTGGTCACGCATAGCCTGGTCAGTAACTATCTTTGAAATTCTCGCAAATTGTCCTCGTGGGATGTGTTCTCTCACAGAACGAGGGTGGAAACTGGAGAATTCTAAGAGGGAATTACGGTCAGTAGATTTAACGTAAAGGTCTGTGATAAAATGGTTACCCTGACGGATCACCATAGTATCCAGAAATGGAACCCGCTCCAAATCCGAGTGGGCAGTCAATCTAATAGATGGACATTTACTACTCAACTCACATATGAACAGGTCGAGCTCAGACCGCGGCCCCCTCCATACGCAAAATACATCATCGATGTATCGCCACCAACACAAGACGTGTCGGCGGAAATACATACTTTGGTATACAAATGCCTCTTCATAGAGGCCCATAAAAAGATTAGCGTAGGAGGGGGCCACGTTAGAGCCCATTGCCGTTCCTCTCAATTGTTTGTAAAAATTCCCGCCAAAGAAGAAATAGTTCTCCTCAAGAATAATGCGGAATAATTCAACCGCGAACTTCCTATGTGGAGTCTGTAAATCAGAATGTGTTAATAAAAACCAATCGACAGCCTCTACACCCCCATCATGTGAGATGGAGGTGTAGAGGCTCTCAACATCCAACGTAACAAGAAGAACATCCTCATCCCCAACATCCAATGAACTCAATCTACTAAGAAACATCGAAGTATCCCTTAAATGTGAATCCAGCCCAATAACTAAAGGCTGAAGAAGTTTATCCAAGAAAACTGCTAAGGGTACAAACACAGAATCCACGCCGGCCACAATGGGTCGCCCCGGTGGCCGGCGTGGATTCTTGTGAATTTTAGGAAGAATATAGAAAGTGGGAGTAGCTGGATACTCTTTTTTGAAAAATCTTCTCAGGTCACTATCAATAATACCCTGTTGGATAGCTTTATCAAGAAGGTGATCTATTCTTCGAATAATATTGGCTAGAGGATCACCACCAAGTTTCAAATAGACCTCTGATTGGGCCAGTTGGTTCAATATCTCCTCTTGATAATAGGATGTATCAAGCACCACCACTGCACCGCCTTTATCGGCAGCGCAGATGGTGACGGCATCATTTTGTCGTAAGGCTGTCAATGCCTCTCTCTCCTGTTTATTCATATTGAAGTGAACCTGAGTCCGTTTTTGCTTGAAATCTTGTTCCACCTTCCTAAGGTCATCCATAACATTCCTAGAAAACAGTTCCACAACAGGATTACTCGGTGGCATAAATTAACTCTTGTTCCTGAGACCAAAGTCTCGAAGATGTAAGGAGTCATCATCAGCTGGGGAGAATCTACTCGGCATTGGATTATTAGAAAAAAATACTTTCAATTTAAGAGATCTGAAAAATCGAAAACACTCCTGTTCAAGTTAAAAAAAATCGGGTAATCTTGTAGGACAGTAGGATAGTCCATGACTAAGGGCTCGTGTCTCTTTATCAGTAAGGGAATATGAGGAGATGTTAACCACTAATTCTTGCGTTGTCTCAACACTCTCTTCGAAGATTGTTGCACGTCTCTCTTGTTGCTGGAACCTCCGTCGGACCCTCCTGCCACCTCGTCGTTTTTTCGTTGTGTCGGAACGAGGAGAGGCATCTCTAGAAGATGATTGACCCTCACTTGAAGATCCATTAGCGCCAGACGCAGGAGAACCATCACTTGGATGACCCGGCCTCTTGGGCTTGTGAGGTTTACTTCCAGGAAAACGTCTGCGGCGTGAGCCAGATGACTTTTGCCAGGCATATACATATCCGGAGGTGTAATCTTTAGAGTCTCGATGAAATTTCATCCGCTTATTTTCCTCGCCATTCTTTTGATAAAGATCCATTTTAGTTTGCAAATGGTCTAAAAAGGCATCGAGGTCCTCTGCGGACATCAAGAACTCAAGTTCTTCCTCGACATTTTGAATCTTAGTGTCCAGAATTAGTAACTCCTGTTTGATTCTGGCTACAGTATGTACCATGGCATCAAAGCTCGCTTTATTCCATATACGTTCCCAGATATTGACAAAAGCCGTATCTTTAGGAAAAAGCAGGGGGGCTACATTGGCCCTAACATGACGAGGGATGCGTCCAGCATGAAAGTATTCCACCAGAGCTTTCGCATGTAGATCCAAGTCTATGCGGTGTCGCTTTAAATATTCAAGGTCCTTCTTAAGAGGTTTAGCATCCGGCTGAGAGATGAATGAAGTGGTATCCTCAGTTCTGGTCATAATCCGTGCAGCCTCATCACCAGTATAGGCAAAGGTAAGATCAGCAGTATTTTTCTCAACGTCAACCATGGTGCCAGTGGTTTTCGAGCAATGTCGTGATGCAAACAAGTGGTTTGACCCAGCACTCTCAATGGAGACAAGCGTGCTATAGCTGATCAGAACTTGTTGCTCATCAAGTTCAAAAATAGCAAAAAAAGAGATATCAGCAGCACCGCTACAGTGAAAAAGTTAGCTCTTTTATTAGTGCAATAAAATCATGTGGCAAAGATAGAGCTGGAGGCAACTACAGCCCGCTGTTTCGAAGCGACATGCTTCTTCTTCAAGTTGCAAGCTCATAATGACAAACAATGTTCTCATACCTTCTTAAATATGGCCACACATTCAAATGTCAGCCAATCCGCAAATGAGACTTGAGAAGTGACCAAAGGAATAGAGGACCTGATGGGGAACTTCAGTACACAGGAAGTACGACCCACAAGTGACCTCACTGCAAGAAAACACTCCCATAAGAAAAACGGCTGCTAAGCCACACCCAAAACGGACCTGATGGGGAACTGCCATGTACGCGTAAAAATCACCTGATGCGTAAAAATGTACGCATAAACCCCAAACGCGAAAAGGCATGAAAACAGTATGCTAAAGGCATCCACAATGAATGCCAACAAGAAAAGACGCGTAAAAAGCGTAAAAATATACGCAAAAAGTCTAGGAACGCGTGGAAGAATAACGCGTAAAAACCTCTGAATAAATGCTAACAAAGCGTACGCGTAAAAAGATGGGAGTGGCGTATAAACATACGCAAATAGTTAAAGTAAACTGTGTATAACACTACATGTAAAAAAATTACAAAAGACAAAAACCAGTAAAATATACATATGCAAAAATGTACAAATATTGATATGCTCTGATTGGTCACCGCTCATGCATAAACATAAAGAACCTTAATCACATAAGATATAGAAAGTACAGGAACAACCTTAAGAAAATGTCTGGCGCTAATGGATCTTCAAGTGAGGGTCAATCATCTTCTAGAGATGCCTCTCCTCGTCCGACACAACGAAAAAACGACGAGGTGGCAGGAGGGTCCGACGGAGGTTCCAGCAACAAGAGAGACGTGCAACAATCTTCGAAGAGAGTGTTGAGACAACGCAAGAATTAGTGGTTAACATCTCCTCATTATATATATATATATTACTGGTCCTGATTGCCACCCAGATCCGAATCTTCTTATATACAAAACGATAAATCGTACTCCCTATTTAAACCTCCTCGACCTACAGTTCCTAAACGTCTAATCCATCCTGCTTCACATTTCTGAAATGTGAAGCAGGATGGATTAGACGTTTAGGAACTGTAGGTCGGGGAGGTTTAAATAGGGAGTACGATTTATCGTTTTGTATATAAGAAGATTCGGATCTGGGTGGCAATCAGGACCAGTAATATAGGTTTGGGGTGTTTTCGGCAATTTTTGGAATAATTTATGGGATGTATCTAGTATTTATATTCTGAGATAACATTTTCTTAAGGTTGTTCTGTACTTTCTATATCTTATGTGATTAAGGTTCTTTATGTTTATGCATGAGCGGTGACCAATCGGAGCATATCAATATTTGTACATTTTTGCATATGTATATTTTACTGGTTTTTGTCTTTTGTAATTTTTTTACATGTAGTGTTATACACAGTTTACTTTAACTATTTGCGTATGTTTATACGCCACTCCCATCTTTTTACGCGTACGCTTTGTTAGCATTTATTCAGAGGTTTTTACGCGTTATTCTTCCACGCGTTCCTAGACTTTTTGCGTATATTTTTACGCTTTTTACGCGTCTTTTCTTGTTGGCATTCATTGTGGATGCCTTTAGCATACTGTTTTCATGCGTTTTCGCGTTTGGGGTTTATGCGTACATTTTTACACATCAGGTGATTTTTACGCGTACATGGCAGTTCCCCATCAGGTCCGTTTTGGGTGTGGCTTAGCAGCCGTTTTTCTTATGGGAGTGTTTTCTTGCAGTGAGGTCACTTGTGGGTCGTACTTCCTGTGTACTGAAGTTCCCCATCAGGTCCTCTATTCCTTTGGTCTGCTCTGATTGGTCACTTCTCAAGTCTCATTTGTGGATTGGCTGACATTTGAATGTGTGGCCATATTTAAAAAGGTATGAGAACATTGTTTGTCATTATGAGCTTGCAACTTGAGAAGCATGTCGCTTCGAAACAGCGGGCTGTAGTTGCCTCCAGCTCTATCTTTGCCACATGATTTTATTGCACTAATAAAAGAGCTAACTTTTTCACTGTAGCGGTGCTGCTGATATCTCTTTTTTCTCTTTCTATGTAAATATATATATTTCTCTACAAAAAAATGTTTGACTCTAAACTTTAGTCACATCCTTTAAATATATTACTGATTGTAAAATGTTAATATGAAGGAAAATGAACTATGATAGAAAGGACCAGTGTGGTTTGAATTATATAACATATTTTTCTTATGAAATCTTTATGGTATGTGTGATCAGGGGTGTGGCAGATGGCGTGGTTTAAGTGTCCCTCTTTCTCATCTCAGAAAGTTGGGAGGTATGTATGATGACTGCAGTGTAGTCTGCGGCAGTGGTGTACCTTGGGAATTTGACACCCAGTGCTGGTTATTTACAGACTAACTGTTAGGAAACTCTGTATACAGTGCTGCAGAAGGTATCTGTGCTATATAAATACACAATAATAATATGGTAGGACATTAGACTATGAATATGGTATGATTACATTGTGAGCTTTTCTGAGCACAGTCATAAAAGGGGGTGCATAGGAGGGGGGGGGCTAAAGAGGTACAGGCACAAGACCGAAAGGCTGGTGGGAGAGAAGAAATGGCAGGAAGGACTCTCATCAGGAGTGTTCTTTGGCAAGGGCATGCTGTTAAAAAAAGCCACGGAAATTTGAAAAAAGGAAAGGGGGGGGGGGAGGGGCGGGAGCCAACAGGGTGGGAGGAGAAGCTGGGAAAAGAGATAAGATTACCTGCAATCAAGCTAGTCTGAATTGCCTGAATCTTGCTTCTCTGCTCACTACTGAAGTCAGCTTTCAGCACCTGTATTACTGGCTTCTGCAACAGCAGACTGCCCTGCATTATTGATTAATTACTCTGATCAGGATAAATAATCCATGGCACTCAGGTATTACAGCAGCCAGTGCACATGGCTACTAATAACAGGCAACTTCTGAAGCACTAAACACATCCTGCCACCTCTCCGTGCTAATGTCCCAGCTGAAGCACAGCAATCATTCTCTCTACTCGCCCTACTGCTTTGCACATTCACTCACTGCAGGCTGTGTGCAGAAAGCAAGGAAACACGTTGCCCACAATACAGAGAGGGGGAGGGGTGCTACATCTAGTGCAGAAAGTGGTACAGTCCCCTGCACTGCCTGCTGCTATTTTCCCGAATGTTGTCCGAACTATGAAAAAAGGTCCCAGGTGGAAGAACACAGTGGGTGAGCACCACAGTGGCACCCCTAGCCATGGCTACACCGGGGCTGTGAGCACCTGCAGCCCTGTGGTAGGTACGCCACTGGTCTGCGGTGATATCATCAACTCAGACGTCGCATAGTGCCAGTAAGAGAAGATGATGCAGCCAGCTGTCCAGTTCTGATGACTACTCATGATCAAGGGGCATGCTGCTGGTGTGTGGATAGGCTGCTGGACGTGTTAATGGTTCGGGGGAGGGGGGGGGGGTTTGTAGATCTGTTCATGGATCCAAGTTAGAAGCAATGTTCCAAGTGGAATGGAGAGTCCTCAAAGGGGCAGACATATGGCAAACCCTGTCACTTTGTGCCACTCAACATCTTCTACCCCCATGCCTCCTCTTTCCACAGCTGCTATGAGAGAGAATTCCTTTGCCTCTCTGGACAATAACCCTTTCAAACATCCATTTGTTGTACCAGCACCAGCAACTTTTAGAATTTAAATGTAGATGTGTGGACTGTCTGCTTGCCTGTTATGGGTTAAGCTTAAAAGTTAGATTCTCCCAGCTCTGTATTGCTCTTTGATTACAGTATATACCGTAGTTTGTACCCCTGGCCACAGATTCTACAATGGCTCTCACTTATCTGGAACTTGACTTATCGGGGCAAAGTAGGACAACTTTCACAATAAATCAAACAGAGCTACTGATCTGAAAATATCACCAGAATAATTGCAGGTATGTGATACATTTTGATAAAAAGTGTATGTAGAGATAAAGATTTGATAAATATTATTTTTTTTCTTTGGTAACGTGGAGATACTTTGACTACCTTTCAGTCTTGACTTATCTTCCATTCCAGAAAAGCATGACTTAATTCTGGTGTCACTGCAATGATTAATGTGTGACCCAACAGGAGGGAAATATGCAAAGAAAAAGAAATACAATTATGTTAAGCACTGTAAATCACAATTACATTTGTTCTATTTGAAGATCTTAGATGCAGTGAAAATTAACCAATTACATTGACTGCTATAAATATAAAATTACGCATAAAAATCCAAAATTTAGGCTGTAAACTATCAGTGCTGGCCAGATCCATATCACCAACAGTCTACATAACTGCCCTGTGCTCAGTCACCCATTTCTGGATTGCACAAAAAATGTTTTTGCAATATAATTTTTTGAGCACTAAAGCTAATAACATATTAATTATAATAATAATATAATTACAAATTAGCTGTATAAAAAACATACTTGGCAGGTCGGGCATTAAACATAAACCTTCCTAATTTTCCAGACCTCTAGCTAAAAACATACATTAATTAGCTATTAGGAAGATCTCTAATGCTGGGAATACACGGGTTAATTCAGCGGCCGATTAGCTGCCGGATCGACCCCAGCCGCGTCCCCGCCGGTCTGCGCGGGCGGATCGATCCCCGCCGGCGCCTCCTTATCAGCGCTCGATTCCCTGCCATTGTCCGCCGGCGGGGATTGAGCGGGCGGGAGTCGAGCGGCTTGATCGGGCCAGCTGAATATTATCAGCTGCCCGGATCAGCTGGTCGATACACGGTACAGAAACGTACCGTGTATCTCCAGCATAAGATGACCCTGCACTGCCTTGTTTCTTCCATTGTAAGCTCTTTTATTTAAGTTTCATTAGTTGGAACAGAACAAATTACAGTACAGCAAAAAGACTTATACTGTACATCCATAAGGCTCTTCTCGAAACATTGCCTTATGGATGTATTAGCTTTTTTGCTGTCATTTGTTCTGCTCCAACTAATGAAACATTAATAAAAGAGCTTAAACTAGGCGGTGCTGGGTCATCTAAAGCCTAGTACACACTAGCAATTTTGATAGGCCAATCATTGGTCAATTTTACCACCTACATGTAGTATGACCATTTACCTATATAATCTGCATAGAACAGAAAATCTGTTTGGCCCTCATACTACATGGAGGTGGTAAAATTGACCAATCATTGGCCAATCAAAATATCTAGTGTGTACTAGCCTTTAGAGATCTTCCTGATTGCTTCACTCCCTGGGAGCAGGGGAGTTGGACCTCCAAGCACGCTGCACTGTGGTGGGTGCAACCTACTCCTTGGCTGTTTCCCAATATACATTAGCTATAAATATGGGTTATTATTGAGGGATCTTCCCAATTTAGTATGATGTTATCTAGGATTTTTTTTCTAGTCCAATACTTTTCTATACCTTGTTGTACGGTGATCCTTAGTTCCACTTTGTATTCTTCCCGAAGTCTTGTGGTTTAGATGTGCTTTCCTTGCTCCTTTAAAATAAATAATGTGATAAACATACTATATATTTTTGCCATATCCCAATTCAATTCACATTGCAGAAGATCCTTACATCCTTCTGAACACAGATCCTGAAATGTTAGCTTTATATAATAAACACAGGCATCACTGCTGCCTAGAGCTGAGGAGGATGTTTGATATATTGCACATACATGGTCAGCTCATGCACGGAACTGGGCCAGGATCCAATCATAACAGTTACAGTTAAAGTGCACCTGAGATGGGTACACTAAGACTTGATACTTACCCAGGGCTTCCTCCAACCTCATGAGCGCTGATGTGTCCCTCGCCGTCCTCCCAAGTGCCTCCGTTTTCCTGGTATCAGTCCCGGATATCTTGCTCAGTCATGCCAGTAGGCTCTTCTGTGCATGCGCAGAAGAGCACGAATGGCACAGCTGAGCCAGTTACTGGGATTGATTGTGGCCGAATGGAGGCACTCCGTGTAAGTATAAAATCTTTTTGTGTGCCCATCTCAGATTTACAGATAAAAGTCTCTAAGTTTTACTTACATTACACTGTTGAGGGATCAGTTTAATCAGAATGTTAAAATATGTTTTAATGTAAGGGCCCCTCAACTAATTGCTTTGTCAAGGAATAAAAATATTGATACCGTATATTTTAATCAGTTACAGTGGTACAGACACAGCCATTGACTATATCACTGCTGTTAAAATTTGTGGGCATGGAGGGCATAATTGTTCTTAGCCTACATAATGATGGGAAGGGGCTGGACAGCCCTTCTTTTCTCAGATAATCTGGCACATACGCATACATGAATTAGAATTTGACAAATGTCTTGTGCTCCCTAGAGCTACCATAGTGTCGTAACTTTTCTTTGCCCTTGTTTTATGTCCCAGATTACCAAACGCCATTTGAAATGTGTCCCAACTTTCCATGCCCCATACACAATACATTTCCTGCTTTGAAGGACTCCTTGTAGTGTTTCCGATTGCTGCAATCCCCACCATATTTGTCCCCTGCCTTGCAATTCCGTTCATAGTGTGTCCTCAAGACAGGAGAGTGCCATTTAGTGTCCGCAGCATTGCAAGACCAACTAAGCAGTGAGAGAGACTCTGACTGCTCTCTCACCACAGACAGAAACCAAGACCATAGGACTGCACCGATAGAGACGGCAGTTTGACCACTGACAAGACTGGGACTCCACTGTAGTTTGACCACTATGTCACCGACTATGAGACTGAAAGTCACTGACAGTCATAGCCGGCCTTTGACCTGAGCGACCGGAGCGGTCGCTCAGGGCGCCGGCTTCCAAGGGGGCGCCTATAGCTGGTTGCCTATACTGAGGGCACCTACACCTGATTTCCTATACTGGGGCACCTATAGCTGACTACCTTTACTGAGGGCACCAACACCTGGCTACCTATACTGGAGGCACCTACTCCTGGCTACTACCTATGGGGGGGATGGAGACCTTCAACTGACTTCCTATACTTGGGGCACCTATGCTTGGCAACCTATATTGAGGGCACCTACACATTAGATCCTATACTGGGGGCACCTATACCTGGCTACAGCTATAACGTGTGGTGCAAATTGTCGGTGCTGTGCTCTCATTGTAAATAAGTGTATTCAGGATAATGCACTCTTTCCATCCAGTCATGGTTATTAATCATATTTTTTCTATTATACATATGTGACGTGTCACGGAGATCTGAGCATTTGGCGTGATGTCACCACGCCAAAAGTTTAAGAACCACAGTCTTAGGAGGTAACTCAGGAGAATAGGTAAATTGCATATGGGCATGTGTATGTGTGCAGTGCGTGCGTGCATGCTTGTGTGTGTGTGTGCACCCACGGGGGAAGAGGATGAAGGAGGGCACAAAAATTAGGTTTCACTAAGGGCGCTGTGAAACCTAAGGCTGGCCCTGCTGACAGTAAAGACACCACTGATATTCAAACTGACACTGCTTCGCTGATTATCACTAACAGGCACATTGACATGTAACTTGTCCTTACGGCACTACTCAGCTGCCATCTACTGTCTTTGATACACGTGTGTTTGTGGCCCAGTTGAGCTTCTGTCCAAATGCTGAGGTTGCATCTCAGCATCCCTAGTGATTGGACAACAGCTTGCTGGAAATTCTGGAACGCAGATATTGGGTGACCGGTGCCAAAAATTGCAGAGAGGTGAAGGGTGTGCTGCAGACAGCATTGTGGGCAGGAAAGTAAAGAAAGTGCTGGGTGGGGACATCAGTAGGATGGGACTATTTTGTTTAATGCCCTGTTCCACTCCAACATAAAATATAAACAAAGGTTCTAAAAATTGTTGCCAAAGGCAAGCCAAGTTATTTGATTTCACTGATACAATGAATCTTTAGAAGCAAAATTTGACACATGATCCATTTGCAAGTGTTTGACTGGGTGGTCACAATTACAGGTCACTTCCTGCTATCTGGTTTAGGCTACATGGGAGGCAGGATTGACACCTGATTGAGATTAGCCAATCTAAAGCTGGCCACTAATGGTCCAATTTCTAGCGAAAAATCGTTCGAGCAATCAGAAATTCTGATTGGACGAAAAATCGTTCACTACACCATCAACTAACCAATCATTGCTTCCTATCTATCACGACCATCAAAAAAATCCAAGTTTTCGTTCGACGAAAATTCATTCGGGCGACATTTTTTTCACTCGTTCATAATCGATTGTGTCCACCAATGGAGATTATTTACAACCAATCCGATCAGAATTTCTGATCGCTCTAACGATTTTTCGCTAGAAATTGGACCGTTAGTGGCCAGCTTAAGATTTACAGCTTAAGATCACTTTGTCATGTATCACTTCTTCTCCTACAAGTTCATTTCTGGTAGCTATTAGCACTTTCTAAAAGATATTTTAGCAAAATTGTAAAAATGTAATTCACTAATATTATAAATGTGAAAGTTCGTATGTTTGTTACTCAAACACGCAACAATGGCTGAATGGATTTGAATGAAATTTGGCACACACATAGTACAATACCTGGAATAACATATAGGATACTTTTTACCCCCATAACCAAAAAGTGGGCAGAGATAAATTTCACTAGAAAAATGTAAACTGCAGCCATTCTTACACTGCCAATGGCAAGGTTCTCAAACTTTGCACAGTTGGTCAACGAGTGACTGGGATTAACATTCAGAAAAGTGGATGGAGCCTACAAAAGACAATCAAAATTCACCTATTGATTTTGAAGGGGAATATTTCATTGCTGCCACTCCTGCACTGTTAATGTGCCAAGCCTCAAACCTGGTACTGTTGGTCATTGGGTGGCTGGGGTTCAAATTTAAAAAAGGGGGTGGAGCCACAGCCAATCTGATACCCGGCAGCATGGGGCCATCAGCTAGTGTGTATATATATATATATATATATATATATACAACATTAGATGTCTGTAACTATCTAATTATAATCTATTTTATCTTCTATCCTTGCACTAAGGTACAAACATGGCTCAGTAGAATACAAGCTCTAATATGGCATACCATATCTTATCCGTGACTTCAGCTGATGGTCAATCAAAGCTCTCATGTTACTGGTGCTGTAGATTCTGGCAATGCTGCACAAGTACAGTTTCTGTCCCATAGTCAGATCTGGGTGCTAGAATACAAATACATGAATGCAGTCTGAAACATATGGACCATATATTACAGAGGTTGGGTAATGGTAATGTGCACATGCTTAAATTAAGCATTACATTCCAAAGTTAAAAAGTACCAGAATGACACTTGCTATGACTGCCCCCCCCCCCTTTTTTTTTACCCAATGCAACAACTGTTTATTTCTGTATTAAGCAGGAGGGAAGCACTGTGTCAGCTTTAGTATGCTCCACTGTGAATACTGTACCTTCTTTTTCACTTCTCCCTTCTTCTTTGTGATTGGCTGGCTCAGAGGCACATGACACATCTCTTCTGCGCATGCTCAGGAGGTCGGCACATGTGCAGAAGACCCCCGACTGACACGACTGAACCAATTACCGGGGCTGATTGCAGCTGAACGGCAGAACGTGGGAGGACGGCGAGGGACTCAGACGTGCTTATGGGACTGGTGGAAGCCCTGGGTATGTATGGATTCTTTCAATGCTTTGGTCTCTGGTACACTTTAAGATGTAATGGGTCCCTAAGCAAGGTAGTAGATTTGGGGCCCCTTGTGGTCTTTTTAGTAAGCTGACGTTGAGAGAGGTCAAAGAAGGTGGCAGGTGGGCCCCTTGACACCCACTAGGCCCTAGACACCTGCATAGGTTGCCTGGTGGTGATCCTGTTCTCGGACCTGTGATCTAACATTTAGGGCAGGATGCATATTTAGCTGCAGAAGTATTGTTTCAAATAAAAAGGTAAAATCAAAGCACACTGATTAGTGATTACTAACCTATTAGATAATGCATTTTGATGCTATACCTGGAGAGAGCAGTTCCAGTGTGTGTTTAGTACATTTTAAAGCTTAATACATTTGCACACAGTGAAATAAAAAAGCATACCTGAAGAAATGTAGCATTCTTCATAGATGTGGGGATTTGTATTGTCCTGACTTGTGAGGTGGTCGGGGCACTTTCCAATGTTCTGCACTGCCTCTCTGCATTCTTTTGCCCACAAACACTATGACTTACTTTTGGGAGAAAAAAACAAAACATTACAGCTGTGATAGTTCTAGTTTATGCTACAAACTCTTCATAGCATTTATTCTGCACTTACCATGTGCTTCAGTCTCGTGATTGAACTCCTTATTCCTAGAAACCCCCGCAAAATAATTTTAATATTGTCAAAAGAATGTCATAAAACTGGCATAAACAGTATAAAAACACCAGGGTTAACAAATTATTTTAGAATTCAAGTAATTGGGTGGAGTCTAGTGAGTAGATAATATTATTTTTTATTTATTTCCAATTAATACCATCAGTCCTAGGTTATGCTTTGATTAATATTCTGAACATAAATAAGCTTTAAACAAAACCACATATTGTTGAAGCTTGGTCTCATATTGGTTTGAGGAACATTAATCAGAGGTTAATCTGCTTCCAAGGCCAGTTCAGTTCCCTGACCTCAATTCTATTGAGCATTTGTGGAACGAAGTCGAAAGGACATGTCAAAGCTTGGAAATGCCACTATCCAATCTGACCCAACTTAGAGCTGCCATTATGTCAGCACGGGCCAACATTCCTCAGCAACGGTATCAGCATCTTGTTGAGTTCATGCCAAGAAGAATATTAGCTGTGATCAGAGCTAAAAGTGGACCAACTCGTTATTAGAGGGAGTCTCTAATCTACAATACAAATTATATAATTCTGCATTGGAGTTTGGCCTTTCCTTTCAAATAACGAGTAATCTTACCTTCCATCTGGGAGCTGCATTGCACATACTGAACTGTACTCATTTGTTTTCTGTGCTTCCATCTTCACTGTTCAAGTGACACCTTCAGCCACACCCAGCTCTCTAGGAATACAGCAGGTCTCCATAGTTATTTGGACACTAGAGAATTTACTCTGAACAAACAGAAATACCAGATGTTATGTACATTGGATACATTATCCATTCAATCTTCTTGTGTCTCTTACATGGAATTTGGATATCATACAGCTATTTTGAACGTTACGCAATCTACAGACAGGCATTAAGATGGGCTGCTCAGGAAATGTTTTTGCATGGATAGGTTGTCTGACAGCATTTCAGGCATCAGATGACAGGTTCTTGGTTTGGACATTTGTATCTTCCTTAGAGCCGGATTAAAGGACAACTGAATTGAGAGGTATATGGAGGCTGCTATATATGGCTGCCATATGTATTTCCTTTTAAGCAATACCAGTTGCCTGGCTGTGCTGCTGATCATCTGCCTTTAATACTTTCAGCCATAGGCCCTGAACAAGCATGCAGCAGATCAGGTGTTTCTGACATTATGGTCAGTCTGCCAAATTAGCTGCATGCTTGTTTCTGGTGTGATCCAGACACTACTGCAGAGATCAGCAGGACCTCCAGGAAACTGGTATTAGTAAAAAGACCCCTCTCGCGTCCGTTGTCCCTTAAGACCAGAGGGTTCCCTAGGCAGAGTTAGCCCAGAAACCCACTAGGAATCGCTGCAGCCCTTTAAAATCACTGCAGCGCTGTGTAGCGATTCTTAGGGCGTTTGCAATCCCAATTTCCTGACGCTTGGACACGCTGTACAGTAACCTGTACAGCACTTCCGAATTACGATTTACATTTTTTGAAAAAAAAAACTTTATTATGCTTATTAGACGTCCTTCTTCGATTTATGCAACGCTTATATACTTTGCATTGAGCGCTCAAAATGCTATATGTCCTGCAATTGCGATTACCCCCAATCGCAATTGGGTTCACCCCACTCACTTTCATTGCGTTTTTGGGAATCGCCGGCAATTGTCGGCGATCCCAAAACGCTGCCAAAAATGTCCTAGTGGATCCCAGCCCTAACGGCTTTAATAAAAAAAAATCACTGCGCTGGCAATATGTACCAGGGTGTATACAATAGATGGTGCGCTTCATAACAGGTAAAAATGATTATAAACATGCTGCTGCTGACTAATCCAATTGGGTCACTCGCGTAAAAAAACGCAACAACATGTAACACATAGCAGTGGTCCCACTGCCGCGTTTGCGGTTATCGTTAACCGCAAACATGTTACATGCAGCGGTTTGCCGGTGATTAGCGATCGCGATTACCATGCATAGCACCGCTAATCGTTATCGCTCCAAAACCGCAGCAGTGTCCAGTGATTTTTTCCGTGTTAATCACGGGAAAATCACTCCCGAAATTAATCGCCGGCGTTTTGCGCTTCTAGATGTGAACGGACCCTAAAAGGTCTTCAAAAACTGTAGAAGCATTTGGTCATATATCTAATTTTAAAGTCAATGAGGGGAAATCTCATATTTTGGATGTAGGTTGTACATTGGAAACTAAGTTGCTAGTTAGGAAAAATTGTGACTTTGGGGAACATTCTTCTGTTAACCACAGTGGGATGCGAAAGTTTGGGCAACCTTGTTAATTGTCATGATTTTCCTGTATAAATCGTTAGTTGTTACGATAAAAAATGTCAGTTAAATATATCATATAGTAGACATACACAGTGATATATTAGAAGTGAAAAGTTTATTGGATTTACAGAAAGTGTGCAATAATTGTTTAAAAGGAGTGTATAGCACAAGCCCAGTATGGTCTGTGCCTGCACAGTACGCTCTTGGCGACATCAGTGGGAGAGAGGACACGGCAACGCAGGCGCAGTGGTTTTCAGACTTTAAAGTCTGAAATTCCAGACGTGAACCGGAGGCGGGGCCGGAGCATCGGTGAGTGGCTGCGCGGGCACAGGATGTCTGCGGGGGACCATAAGAAGCCCCGGGTAAGTTCAACTCATTTTCCCCTGAACCCCCTACAGTACTCCTTTAAACAAAATTAGGCAGGTGCATACATTTGGGCACCACAAAAAAAGAAATGAAATCAATATTTTGTAGATCCTCCTTTTGCAGAAATTACAGCCTCTAAACGCTTCCTGTAGATTCCAATGAGAGTCTGGATTCTGGTTGAAGGTATTTTGGACCATTCCTCTTTACAAAACATCTCTAGTTCATTCAGGTTTGATAGCTTCCGAGCATTGACAGCTCTCTTTAAGGGCACGTTCTCACCTGAGCGGGAATCACGCGATTCCCGCTCATGGCAAACTGCTAGCGGATTTACAAAAACCGCTACACATAGTAGCAAGTGGCAGTGTTCTGACTGCCGCGTTTGCGGTTCGGCGGCGATTTGCGATCGTGATTAGCGTGCAAAGCACACTAATCGCAATCGCTCCAAAACCGCTGCAGTGTCCAGTGATTTTTTCTGTGTTAATCGCGGGGAAAATCACTCCCGCAAAACGCCGGCGGTAATCGCCGATTAGTGGGCGATCGATCGAAATCGATTACAAATCGATTGACCAATCAATCGATTTGCGGCCAATTTCGGTCGATTTCAATCGATCTGACATGCTGGAAAATCTAGGTCGATCTGTTGAGATTGCTTATCATTTTGCATTGCCCTGATGGAAATCTGATGGTAAAAAATGCCATCAGATCGATTTTCAATAGATTTCAAACTGAAATCTATTGGAAATCTTTTCCTAGTAAAAAATGTTCCTAAACACATCAGATAGATCAGAAATCTATCTGATGATCTATCTTCTGCTAATCTAACAAGTGTATGGCCACCTTAACTCACACCACAGATTTTCAATTATATTCAGGTCTAGGGACTGAGATGGCCATTCCAGAACATTGGCTTCAATTCATCAAGCATTACCGCATTTGGTAATGCTGAAAACAGCTGACTGACTTTACAGAACACTTAGTAAATTGTCAATTCATCAAAGCAGTTACTGCATGAAAAGCTGGCATTCCCGAGCAGTGAGATAAATTACCGACTTGTTCAGTGATTACCTCAACACATGTCAGTAAAATGTCAGCAAATGTCAATTCATCAAGGTTACAGCATTCCATAACATGTGCGGTGATTATCTCCAGCTCTCCCCTGTCGATAACAAGCTTGGAATGCCTTCAGTGTGGATGTCTCCACGTTTGACAGGAGCAGGCAGCTAATAGAAACGTCCCCTGTCCCCTGCAAGTGCCGCTGATAGGTTGGCCAGGCTTCTTGGATGGAACAAACCCCCCCCCCCCCCCCCCCCCCCCTAGGCAGCGAGCAGAGAGAAAAGAATAAAAGATTTTTTCCACGCACCCTTTGGTAGTGTAACCCCTTGAGTGCCTGTTTGAATATGCAGAGATGCAAGTGGGAGCTCATAGCAAAATGACCTAAACAGGGCATGTGTAATGTTTCTCGGCAGTTCATCTAAGCTGTGGCAAGTAAATAGAAAGTTAAAGTGGACCCAAATTAAAAATACAAGATTTCAGAAAAAAAATCTGTTTTCTAAATTATAATAATAAATAGCAGCCTTTTTTTCAGCTGCATGATGACAAATATAAAATATTTTACATTTATTGGAGGAACCCCTCCCTTCCTTTCAAATTGCCGGGATTTTTCCGGCAAACTGGTGGAGTAGATGGTGTCCGGCAATGGAGGAATTGCTAATGGCTGCCCCCTGTATAACCCTAGCTATGAAAAGAGAAGGGTGAAAAGCATGCACTGAAATGATCATAGGTTTGAAGGAGTGTTTATTTATCTTTGTATGTGTCAGAGTGGTGCAACTAAATATTTTTAATTAAAAAAATGTTTGGTTTGGGTCCGCTTTAAGACTACTGAAACAGATTCAGCAAGAGCAGAGGCTGTATAACATGCACATCTATAGGGATGTCGGTGCTACCTCTTTACTATTGTAATGCCCTCACTGCACGGACCTCTTTGGTAACTTACCGAACATCTACCACATGTGTGAAAATATTGATAAATTAGCACACACAAGTGTAAAATACCGAATGCGGTATTTTAAGGACCTGGTTATTGTTATCGAACAGCCCTTGATGAATTGAAGCCATTGTACTTGTTCCTCTACATGAATGCCTTAGTGGATTTTGAGCAGTGTTTAGGGTCATTGTCTTGTTGAAACATCCAGCCAGGCGCAGCTTCAGCTTTGTCACAGACTCCTGGACATTGGTCTCCAGAATCTTCTGATACTGAGTGGAATACATATGTCCCTCAACTTTGATAAGATTCCCAGTCCCTGCACTGGCCACACAGCCCCACAGCATAATGGAACCACCACCCTATTTTACTGTAGGTAGCAGGTGTTTTTCTTGGAATGCTGTGTTCTTTTTCCTCCATCCATAACGCCCCTTGTTATGCCCAAATAACTCAATTTTAGTTTCATTAGTCCACAGCACCTTATTCCAAAAGGAAGCTGGCTAGTTCAAATGTGCTTTAGTGTACCTTAAAGAGACTCTGTAACAAATTGTTTATCTTTATTTCTTCTATGCTATAAGTTCCTATGCCTTTTCTAATGTGGTCTGGCTTACTGCAGCTTTTCCTAATTGCACAGTAGCTGTGTTATCTCTGTTATATGATCTAATCTTCTCTCTATAGTCGGCACAGTCAGGCTGAGGCAGTCAGACTGGAATGTGCAGGGCTGCTTGTGATTAGCTAGAAGCTGTACACACCCCCTGCAGGCTCTGTGTGACTAACACACTCTGCTTAGCTGAGCCTATTAGAAGCTGGTTAGTTTGTTTGTAAACACTGCCTAAAACTGGCAATTACAAGCCAGGTTTGCAGCAGAGAATGGCAGAAACAGCACAGAGGGGACCAGGAGCACATAATGAATAGAATGGTATGCTTTTTATTGTAAGAATTTCAGAGTACAGATTCTCTTTAAGGCTTCTTGCACACCAAGACGTTGTGTTAGGTGCCACGTTAAGGTCGCATAACGTGCACCTAACACAACGTATGGTGCTGCAAAAGCCGACGGTAGAGTGAGCCGCGTTAGGCGGCTCGATTCCTATAATGTCTCCCAGAGTGGCGCTGATTGGCCAGCGGGACCACGTGATGCGGAGCGAGACACTCCGCATCACGTGGTCCCGCCGGCCAATCAGCTGCCGCCAGTGCAGTGAATATTAAGTAGCCATGTGCGCGGCTACTGTAGCTGGCTCTCCCCGCCTCCTCTCCGCCCCCCACTGCGCATGTGCAAACACTCTAACGCGGCTATAGCCGCTCCAACGCCGTAGCATGCTGCACTTTGCACCGAACGTGCAGCATTACATGTAACGCAACGTGGGCTGTGTGAACAGCCCACTTGTGTTACATTGCTGTGCGTTGGGGGAGCGTTACAGGCGCACTAACGTGCGCCTGTAACGTCTTGGTGTGTAAGCAGCCTAAACGGCTCTGTTTGTGCTGTGGACGGAGAAAAGGCTTCCTCTGCATCACTATCGCTTACAGCATCTCCTTGTGTAAAGTGCGCCGATTGGTTGTACGATGCACAGTGACTCCATCTGCAGCAAGATGATATTGTAGGTCTTTGGTGCTGGTCTGTGGGTTGACTCTGACTGTTTTCACCATTCGTCACGTCTATCTATCTGAGATTTTTCTCGGTCTGCCACTTCAAGTCTTAACTTGAACTGAGCCTGTGGTCTTTCATTTCCTCAGTATGTTCCTAACTGTGGAAACAGACAGCTGAAATCTCTGAAACAGCTTTCTGTATCCTTCCCCTAAACCATGATGGTGAACAATCTTTGTCTTTAGGTCATTTAAGAGTTGTTTTGAGTCCCCCATGTTGTTACTCTTCAGAGGAAGTTAAAAAAGGAGGTAAACTTACAATTGACCCCCTTAAATACTCTTTCTCATAATTGGATTCACCTGTGTATGTAGGTCAGGGGTCACTGAGCTTACCAAAACCAATTTGAGTTCCAATAATTAGTGCTAAAGTTTGTGGAATCAATAAAATGACAACAGTGCCTGAATTTATGCACCTGCCTAATTTTATTTAAACAATTATTTGGCACTTTCTGTAAATCCAGTAAACTTAATTTCACTTCGCAAATATCACTGTGTGTGTCTCCTATATGATATATTTAACTGACATTTTATATCGTAACAACCAACGATTTATACAGGAAAATCATGACGATTAACAAGGTTGCCCAAACTTTCACACCCCACTGTATCTGGGGGTAAAAGTTTCAAGTCAACAACGTGCACAGGGGTGTCTGCGGGCTTCAGGCAATAAGTCTATCGTGGGGAGTTCCTATGGTAGGAAGGGTCACCAGTCCTCCAAAAATCCAGTCAATAAGCACTTGAGAAAGGGCACCTCGCCCCAAAACGTTGTGCTGGTTGTGATATGCTGTGTATACTCTTGTAACACTCCAATAAATGGATATCGTTGGCTAAGCATCCGCTGAGGGTTGAGTTCCCTATGGGATTTGTGTGGTAAAAGTTTCAAACCATGTTGATGATCTTTACAAATTGAGCTATATAAGGTGCATACACACACACTACCGCCAGAAACGACGGGTCTGCCGGACCCTCCCGCTGGGCGGACGTTCAGCCAACAGTAGCACGTGTGTATGCGCTGTCGGCAGACTGATAAGGCTGTTTCTGAACATCCGCTGAGTTCAATCCACTGAGCGGATCGTTCAGAAACAGCCTTATATACAATATATCTACTGAATCAGAGGGAGGAGTGAAGCCTGGAGCTATGCCCTACATTAAAACAGCAGTTCACTGCTAGCAAGCCTCCCCCACCCTGATGCACAGACCGTACATGGGTATTTGCCCATCCACTGGCTGCATCAGAGGGAGGAATGGGGGACATTCAGGGTTGAGAGCCACTTCTCCCTCTCTGCTCCCGCACATGTGCAGTAGACCCGGACCAACTGAGGGCTGATCGCGGCTGAATGACAACAGACCGCGGGAGGACGGTGTGGGACTCAGACGAGCTTTTGGGGCTGGAGGAAGCCCCGGGTAAGTAAAAAAAAAATCTTCAGTTCTTTTGATCTCTGGTTTACTTAAAGGGCCCTTTCCCACTGCTTCTGGTGGATTTCATCACAGCGGACAATACAAATTAATGTAATATTGTAATAGTATTTTCACATTTGCACATCAGGAGTGCATCAGTTACTGTCAGAATAACACATAGCATGCCGTACATCAAAGGGTACCGCAGATCAAGAGAATGGGTATATTTATACTTACCTGGGGTTTCCTTTAGCCCAGTTCTCTCTGGCTGCTCCATCGTCTTCTAATCGGCCCCAGTAATCATAATCTGGCCAGTTGTGGGCTACCGTGCATACGCTGCCACACTCCCAAACGATTTCGGCTGCGCAGACGGCCTGATTACCAGGTCTGAGTCTGATTAAAATATAATGGAGTGGCCGGAGAAGTGGACCTCATGGGACTGGAGGATGCCCTAGGACAGGTAACTATCAATATACCTTTTAATGTATGCATCACATTTCTAACATGCGATGCAACTTTCCATCACCATTGCATTGCAATCCTATCAAAATACAGTACAATGTATAGTGTGAACGCTGCCTAAAAAAAACCAAGGAAATTAGTGAATTCTAAGGGGGAAAGGAGGGGTTCTCATTTTAAAGAGAATCTGTATTGTTAAAATCGCACAAAAGTAAACATACCAGTGCGTTAGGGGACATCTCCTATTACCCTCTGTCACAATTTCGCCGCTCCTCGCCGCATTAAAGGTGGTTAAAAACAGTTTTAAAAAGTTTGTTTATAAACAAACAAAATGGCCACCAAAACAGGAAGTAGGTTGATGTACAGTATGTCCACACATAGAAAATACATTCATACACAAGCAGGCTGTATACGCCCTTCCTTTTGAATCTCAAGAGATAATTTGTGTGTTTCTTTCCCCCTGCAGCTATCTTCCACTGAAGTGTCAGGCTGTTTCTTCCTGCAGAGTGCAGACAGCTCTGCCTGTATGTAATTCCTCAGTATGTGAAAGCCCAGCCAGCTCAGAGGACGATTTATCCAGCTTGTAAAAGATAAGAGAGAAGAGAGAAGCTGCCCTAATCTAAATAATACACAGGCAGTGTACAGAGAGGGGCCTGGAGGGGGGAGATGCATCACAGAACCACAACACTGAAGATCTTGGCAGCCTTCCAGACACAGGCCGACAAGTCTGACAAGAGATAGATAAGTTGATTTATTACAGAGATGGTGATAGCAGAACGTGCTGCAGTAAGCCAGAACACATTAGAATAGCTTTTGGAACTTGTAGGATGATAAAAAAACAGGATGCAATTTTTGTTACGGAGTCTCTTTAACACCGTTGCCGAAGTCCCACAAAGGCACCACTCTCTCAATGTACTCTAAGTTTCGGACCACAATGCACAACTGCCACATTGGGAAAGACTGCCAGTTTCTGCTGCTAGTGTGACAGATCTTCGGTATCGCCTACAAAATTCGTTCACTTCAATGGGCATACACTCAGGTCAGTTGTGCAATGTGCATGACCTCGCACATGCGCAGAACCTCGGGCAAATGTGGTGATACCGGAAGTAAAACACGTGTGAGGCTGTGCAAGGGAAGAAACTGCAGTACGTAGTCGGTGCCGTGCAGGCTGAGAATGCCTCGCTATGCACAACTCGTTATGGGGCCAGCGGGCAGTGGAAAGGTGAACTTTCTGTAGAATAATTTCCTGATTTGATCTCTGATGTCAGTGTATTTGCATAGTCATTATATTAAAGCTGCGGCTTCAGCAGTGCTTTATGAAGGGGAGTTTGCGGTTTCCATCTGTAGAGGAACTACAAGGTGCAGGCTGCTCAACTGTATTATTTTCCAAGCCAGTATTGTGTCCCAACTCTTATGTTTGAGCCAAATCCATTGGTACCCCAGTTGTCTCTCTTTCGTATTTAACTGCAGGAAGTGTTCATTCTTTAACTGCAACTTCTAAATGTATTAGTGAGAATTCTAGTACTGTCTTGCGTGTATTGTGTAATCTAAGGAGACTTTTAAAAAGCGAATTTTTCTTATGTCTTCATGGTCATAATCAGCTACATTTAGTTGACAGAATTCTAAAATTTTCTGTAGTACACAGACTATTAATGTACAATGTCAAAGTGTCCCTGAAGTAATGCAGCATAACCAGTGTGTTCATATACAGTGGGTTGCAAAAGTATTCGGCCCCCTTGAAGTTTTCCACATTTTGTCACATTACTGCCACAAACATGCATCAATTTTATTGGAATTCCACATGAAAGACCAATACAAAGTGGTGTACCCTTTGTCAATAAAGCGGCCCCCTGAGTCAATACTTTGTAGAACCACCTTTTGCTGCAATTACAGCTGCCAGGGCTCTTTCACACTAGAGGCTGCGGTAGAAAAGGCTGAAAGTCAGCCTTTTGCTTAACGCCAATACATAGCATTTTCAAAGCGTTTTGAAAGCGTTTTACAGCTCATATGAAAACGTCCTTTTTTTTTTTTTTTCTATAAAAATAAGTGAACAAGTCAGCTGTAAAACGCTGAAGTTGGCGGTTTCCATTGACTATCATTGAAACGCCAACAGAAAAAGCTCCTGGGAGCGTTGAAATGCAACGCTCCAAAACGCCGAGTTAGATGTGAAAGGTAAAATGAAAGTCTATGGACTTTCATTTTACCTTAGAAAACGCCAACTTCGGCTGTGGCGTTAAAACGCCGAAAAAGTCCTCTGGTGTGAAAGGGCCCTTAGGGGAGTACATTTGAAATCGGCGCCGGTAGACTTGGGCGCAGGATTCAGCGCTATATGGCTGATCCTGCTTCTGCACAAGTCTGGGCCAATTTAATTACTATTCCCCCTCCAGGCCGCCATGGATAGTGGGGGAATGAAATAATTCGGCTTCCAGCGATTGCTGGAGGCCGAATTATTGTGTTTTTAAGCAACTTCGGTTCCGTCTTCTGACGGAGCCGACGTTACTCACTGAGCGCCGCTATAGACTGATTCCCATTACAGTCTATGGCGGCGATGGCTGCGCCCAAATCTAGCAGCGCTGAAAAGCACTGCTCTGCCCTTTGGGTATGTCTCTACCAGCTTTGCACATATAGGCCTGGTGCACACCAAAAACTGCTAGCAGATCCGCAAAATACTAGCAGATTTTGAAACGCTTTTTCTTATTTTTCTGTAGCGTTTTTGGTGTAGTAGATTTCATGTATTGTTACAGTAAAGCTGTTACTGAACAGCTACTGTAACAAAAACCGCCTGGCAAACCGCTCTGAACTGCCGTTTTTCAGAGCGGTTTGCGTTTTTCCTATACTTAACATTGAGGCAGAAACGCATCCGCAATCCAAAATCTGCAGCAGCCCGGGAGTATGCGTTTCTGCAAAACGCCTCCCGCTCTGGTGTGCACCAGCCCATTGAAATACATTACCCTAGCGGATCCGCACCCGCAAGCAGATCGCAAACCGCAGCGGAAACGCTCCGTGGTGCACTAGGCCATAGAGACTGAAATATTTGCCCATTCTTCTTTGCAAAAGTACTCCAGCTCAGTCAGATTAGATGGACAGCGTTTGTGAACAGCAGTTTTCAGATCTTGCCACAAATTCTCGATTGGATTTAGATCTGGACTTTAACTGGGCCATTCTAACACATAGATATGTTTTGTTTTAAACCATTCCATTGTTGCCCTGGCTTTATGTTTAGGGTCATTGTCCTGCTGGAAGGTGAACCTCCGCCCCAGTCTCAAGTCTTTTGCAGTCTCTAAGAGGTTTTCTTCCAAGTTTGCCCTGTATTTGGCTCCATCCATCTTCCCATCAACTCTGACCAGCTTCCCTGTCCCGGCTGACGAGATGAACCCCCGAGCATGATGCTGCCACCACCATATTTGACAGTGGGGATCGTGTGTTCAGAGTGATGTGCAGTGTTAGTTTTCTGCCACACATAGCGTTTTGCATTTTGGCCAAAAAGTTCCATTTTGGTCTCATCTGACCAGAGCACCTTCTTCCACATGGTTGCTGTGTCCCCCACATGGCTTGTGGCAAACTGCAAACGGGACTTCTTATGCTTTCTGTTAACAATGCCTTTCTTCTTGCCACTCTTCCATAAAGGCCAACTTTGTACAGTGCATGACTAATAGTTGTCCTATGGACAGGTTCCCCCACCTGAGCTGTAGATCTCTGCAGCTCGTCCGAGTCACCATGGGCCTCTTGACTGCATTTCTGATCAGCGCTCTCCTTGTTCGGCCTTTGAGTTTAGGTGGATGGCCTTGTCTTGGTAGGTGTACAGTTGTGCCATACTCCTTCCATTTCTGAATGATCGCTTGAACAGTGCTTTTTGGGATGTTCAAGGCTTTGGAAATCCTTTTTGTAGCCTAAGCCTGCTTTGAATTTCTCAATAACTTGATCCCTGACCTGTCTTGGACCTGTCTTGTGTGTTCTTTGGACTTCACGGTGTTGTTGCTCCCAATATTCTCTTAGACAACCTCTGAGGCCCTCACAGAGCAGCTGTATTTGTACTGACGTTAGATTACTCACAGGTGCCCTCTATTTAGTCATTAGCACTTATCAGGCAATGTTATAGGCAACTGACTGCACTGATTAAAGGGGGCCGAATAATTATGCACACACCACTTTGCAGTTACTGATTTGTAAAAAATGTTTGGAGTCATGTATGATTTTCGATCCACTTCTCACGTGTACACCACTTTGTATTGGTCTTTCATGTGGAATTCCAATAAAATTGATTCATGTTTGTGGCAGTAATATGACAAAATGTGGAAAACTTCAAGGGGGCCGAATACTTTTGCAACCCACTGTAGTACCAATTCACTGTATTGGTTAATAATCCAGATATGTACACACACTAGATTAACCAATTTAGCCTTCAGGACGTAGCTCCTACGTCCAAATATGCATGCTGGATGTAGGAGCTACGTCCCTGAGAAAACAGAGCCACCGGGGTTTGCAGGGCCGGAACCACTGGGGTGTGCGGGCCGTCTGTTAGCCCGGAGATCAATGAATGGGAAAGAAGTTCCCATTCATTGATCTAATGCTCAGTCTACACGGAGCGATCCGGCGGCTCGATTAGCCGCCAGATCGCCTCTTCCGCGTGCAGCCAATCCAGCACTGGCTTCTCCGAAGTTTCCGGCGATCCACCCTCGACAAGCCTGATAAGCGCTGATTTGTTCACCTTTTCTGGCTCCAGCGGGGGTGCTATTGCGACTCTCCGCACGGATATAGGCAAAAATAGCCGATCTCTGTTGGGTCCGCTCTACTGCGCAGGCGCAGGAGACTTGCTACTGCGCAGGCGCAGGAGACTTGCGCCTGCGCAGTAGAGCGGCCCGACATCGATCGGCTATTTCTGACTATATCCGAGCAGAGAGCCGATATTTACATCCCCGCTTTTTGGGGAGCTTTATCGCTGCCGTGGGACCGAGGAGGACGGGGGAAGCCTCAGTAGGATCCGAAGGCTTCCCCCACCCAAGGTGAGTACCCCCCAAGAGAGGTCTTTCTGGTTACAGGTTCTCTATAAGTTCTCTTATTGTTTAAACTATAACAAGAATTGCATCTATTTGTGTTTTGCTAGTAATCAGCTGGTTGGCGATCTTTTTATTCCAGAGCACATACTGTTCTACAATGGTCCAGCACTGTGAGGCTCTAAATCGATCCGTTCAAGTGGTTAATCTTGACCCTGCAGCTGAGCATTTCGACTATCCTGTTATGGCAGGTACATTTCTGTTTTCTGAATTCAAGCAACCTTAGTGCCCTCTTGGTTGAACTTAATTGACAAATATCGGACTGTTTTATCATGGTTCTTCTGAGCTGAAGAACACAAGTGATCCTGTAATTCTGCCCAAAATGTATAAACTTGCTGCTCTTAAAATATTTTCATCTTTTAGTCAGGTTTTTTCTTTTCTATATAAAAATGAAATGCTATGAAAATAAAACTGTGATATTAGTAGTATAGGCAATATCAGCTTTTACATTTGAAAGCTACAGTTACTTTGTAAATTACTCCAATAATAGCATTTTTGTATAAAGCTGAGGATGTCACCCCTTCTACTAATGGAGGGACCATTCCTAAATCTGTTGCAGAGAACAAACCGTGATCGTTCACATTGACAGATATTGCTTGTATACACTGGGGAAATGAGTATCATGTTTTGCAGACTTCATAAAGATTTAGATTTGGCATTTCTGTGCACCACTTTATTTGTCTTTACTCATTAACTTTTTTTTTCTAATGATCTGTAGATATCAGAGAGCTGATAGAAGTAGATGATGTGATGGAAGATACCTCTCTGAGATTTGGCCCCAATGGAGGCCTCATTTATTGTATGGAGTATTTTGCCAATAACTTTGACTGGCTGGAGAGTTGTTTGGGGCACACAGAGGATGACTATATACTTTTTGACTGTCCAGGTAAGTGTGTCTATTTGTGCCTAACTGTACTGATTTGCCAATAAAAGTGAACCTCCTAGGTGTTCAGGGTCAGACTTTCTCATAACTTCTTTAGTTCAGGACATTACGGCTTATTGATCAAAAGAAACACTGAGAAGATTGTAGAGAGCAGAGTAATTGCCTAAAATTAAAGGAATCCTAAACTGAGAGGGATATGGATGTTTCCTTTTGACCAATACCAGTTGCCTGACTCTCCTGCTGATGTCTTTAGCTGCAGTAGTGGCTGAATCACACACCTGAAACAAGCATGCAGCTAATCCAGTCTGACTTCAGTCAAAGCACCTGATCTGTATACTTGTTGAGGGGCTGTGGCTAAAAGTATTGGAGACACAGGATCAGCAGGAGAGTCAGGAAACTGGTATTATTTTAACCTGTTGCCGACCACGTCATGCCAATGGGCGTGGCCGCGGCGGCAGCTCCAGGACCGCCTAACGCCGATTGGCGTAAAGTCCTGGGGCTCTGTTTTGCAGGAGATCGCATCTTCTGCTTGGTGGGCGGAGCTAAGCTCCGCCTTCAGTCTCAGCAGCTAATGCCACTCAGGAGACTGTTAGGCCCCGTTCAGACTGCAGAACGCAGACCGCAACGCATGCGGACCGCAACGCTTTCGTATGCGTTGCGTGGCTGATCCCATCACTGAAAAGTTAATGGGACAGCCATGCGTTTTTACAAAAAATGCGTGCAGCATGCGTTCCCGGACCGCACAGGTCCGGAACGCATGCAGTGTGAACATCAGACATTGCACTCTATGCAATGTCTGATGTCGTGCGTGTCGGCCACCTGCACGCGTTTCCAAAACGCGGCTGGAAACGCGTGCAGTGTGAACAGGGCCTTAGACGGCGTAATCGCCGTCTAATTACCCGTACAGCGCTGCGATCAGCAGCAGCGCTGTACTGGGGACAGCCGTGTCCCCTCCTGAGCCACAGGGGGGATCGGCTGTCATAGGCTGAAGCCTATGACAGCTGATCACAGGGATTGGCCGGCGGAGGGAGGGAGGGGAGTATACAACGGGGGGGGGAGGGAAACACCATTTTTATTTAAAGAAAACTAAAATAAACAAACCAAAATAAATAAACAAACACTGGTGGGGGGGGGGGGCAGGAGATCAGACCCCACCAACAGAGGGCTCTGTTGGTGGGGAGAAAAGGGGGGAGGAATCACTTGTGTGCTGTGTCGTGTGGTCCTGCAGCTTGGCCTTTAAAGCTGCAGTGGCCAATTTATTGAAAATGTGCCTGGTCTTTAGGGGGGTTTAACACAGCAGTCCTCAAGAGGTTGAAAGGAAAAATACATATTTCCTCGCCGTTTAGGTTCCCTTTAACTAAAGTTTCAGTAAGTAAATGAAACGGATTCTGATTAGTTGCTCTAGGCAACTGCTCTGCATTTATTCAAGTTTTTTTGCACCTGACTTCTTGCTTCTGTTATAACAGCTGCACTATATCAGTACCTGTAAAAGAGTCTTGCAGACTTGTCATAATAAGATTTTTTTATTGTAACAATGAAACCGAATAAAGTTGAACTCCAGCAAAACAAATATTTTCTTTCTAATGCTTGCTGTCAAACTGTCATGGACATTTGGAGATATTTCCTTTTACTTCCTGTACATGTGATAGTTGATGGCAGGCCAAAAAGTATGATGTTCTCAAGCATTGTACACTCATAACCAGAGAAGAAATAACTGATGTACTTTACCTACCAAAGGAGACTTGAAAAATGATTTACAGTAATGCAGAATTTGGAGGCAAGGCTGAAAGTTGCACACCAGCAAGGTCAAAGGATCTGACTTTATTGGCATTGATGTAAAGGGGCAGAAAGTAAGCAGTGGTTGATGTCAGAAGGTAGTTCTAGAGCTAAAATGCTGCAATACAAAAGTGACAGCTCGCCCCATTGCCTTCAGGCTGCCCATCTGCCAAGTGGTGGGTGGGCATTTGGCCTCTGCTGTGCCTTTTTTAGAGGGATGCTGTCATATAAGTGTTTTAAATTGTGATATGTTGTATACATGAATCCAGAGTACAAGAGGCTGCAGAGTGCCAGGGGTAGCAGAACTTACAGTTGGTCTAAGGGACAGTCATTGACCGAGCCATCAAGAAAGCATTCGGTGACTGAAAGCTGCTGTCAGGTGTAACAGTCCCCTGCTCCAAGCAGCCTCTTCCACATGGTATTCCTGTATGGAGACTTGCAAAGGTAAAGGGACATGTTTTTAAGGTAACAGTGCCTGGCATTCTCCTCTGTTGTATTTGTCACATTTATTTTTTGATAGGTCAATGCTGAAGAGCACATTCTCATGTGCAGCTGTACATCATTTGTATCTCGGCCGCTTTGTGTTTGCAGTGTGCCCACTTAACCCTTTCTGCTTGTTGAATTGTGATGTTGTATCATGTGAGAAATGGCCAGTTGCTAGAAATGCATTGTGGTTTTATGCCTGCTGAATAAAAGTTATTTTTAATCTGCATTGTTGTACTGACCATATCTGTGGCTTCTAATACAAAATTCAAAATCTCACCAAATATGTCTTGTTCTTACAATCCAGAAGTTGCCTGACTAGGGCATTATGACTATCAGTAAGGATTTTTAGTGAGGCTCTAGGAACGCTGAATCCCTGGCTGATTGGTACCACTAGAACAGAGTATGGCTTTTATGTGCATATTCCATTTCCTTACTTCATTTTGACAGCACATTCTCCCCTTGTGGAAGCCGAGACATAGATTGCTGTACAATTAAAGCATGCATACATTGTATGACAATGCATAGATAGAACTATCTGACGTAGCCCCCTACTTGGTATGTAGCTGTGCATTCTAGTAATGCACTACCATTCATTCATGCCATACATTGCTATGGAACACACAGTCACTTGTTATACATGGTGTGCTCAATCCTTCGCTGACCTTTATACACCATTCCATATTAAAGTGGGAAGAAACTCCATATTAACTGGAAATAAATCGTCCAATAAGAAACTATTTATTTAGCTTACCTATCTGGTTGTCTTCGTTCTTTGTCAGATTTAAGAGAAATGTGATATGAAAAAAGAAAACATTTCTGCTGGTTTCCATCTTTACTGTCTCTCTGTCATGGCAAAAGTAACATCGCTTCTTTTTTTTAACAGATTGACAATTTTATTGAATTTTTCAATATAAACAAGACATTCAAGTGTATTCTATCTGAATACAATAATAATCCCAGAGAGATAAGGAAAGAAATGGAAAGGTAAAGGACAAGGGAGAAAAGAAAGAGAGAGCAAGGCCCACATCTAGCCAACACTGATGGATTGGGTAACCTGAAAAGAGGAGAATATTGTAGTCTATTGCAGTTGTATAGCAATCAACACAATATTAACATATATATGCAAAGGTTATTATATTCATTTCCGCAGTTTCTTGTTAATCTTCCGATTGGAACCATAGGCACATGCACCTAGACAATTTCAAAAGTAGTTTTGTAGTCAGGCTAAATGAAAGCAGATTTTTAGTATTAATAAACAATTACCATCCACAGTGGAGCTCAGCTTATTAGTAGTTAGATTTCATTATCTTTGTTTTTAAGAAATCTGTTGCACCAGGTGGACCAGATACAATCAAATTTATTAGGACAGTTTCTGCTTTTGTATGTTAACTTGTATAGTGGGAGCAATTTGCTCACTGTGCTTACCCATTCAGTTTTTGTAGGGATTGTTGTTTGGTTCCAGTGAGACAGGATCATTTTTCTGGCTATATGACAGTGTAAAAATCAATCTTTTTAATGTCCATTTTTTTTTTTTGTATGTTACAAGCCCCCTTTAAATATAATGAAACTACATTTACAGAACTGTGTTTTATTTTCCTAGGTCAGATTGAACTGTATACTCATTTGCCAGTTATGAAGTACCTGGTGGAGCAGCTTCAGCAGTGGGAATTCAGAGTCTGTGGCATATTCCTAGTTGATTCTCAGTTCATGGTGGAATCTTTCAAGGTAGGAGATGAACTGCTTGCTCACACCTGGCAGGTGCAAACTGAATGCACTGCATCAGACAGAGGAGAGTGACACAAGCATAACAACTGGAGATGGAGGAACTTTCCAAATTCAAGTGTTCATTTTATAGCTGTGCCTGTCTGTATATATGCACCTATTAACACAATTGTAAAACCTCTAGTAAGTGCCGCTAGGCTTCTATGAGAAGGTTGTGGTCCTACATCACCTACTTTCTATGAAGTACAAGTTTGCATCTTTAAAGTAACCCAGTAGTTAGAGAGATAAGGAGGCTATCACATATACCTTATTTTCCACCATTTGACGACCCCCAACTTTTCAAGTAAAAATATATAGTTTGTGATATATTTGCCGTATAAGACTACCCCTCTTCCAACGCACACCAAATAAATATTTAAAAAACATCATATACTGGTGCTATGTATGAACAGATACTGGTGCTGTACTGTATGTGGTACCCAGTATATACTGTATATAGGCGATTCACTGGTTGGATTGGTCAACTCACCCTCTCCCTAAGCCGATTGGTCAGCTCTCCCAGTTTATCAGAGCGGTATGGAAGAATAGATTGCGCTGTGCCCATAAAAACACCCCTCTTTCACCCTTCTGGCCCACCCTTGTATCCTATTTACCTCCTCTGCCTGTCAGACCTCGCACATGTGTGCCTGTGCCGATTCACTACGGTAGTCAGCAGCGAGATCTGGGAGGCGGTAACAGGAAAGGGCGTATCACCCGGCATCAATGACACCCGGCGTATAAGACGACACCTGACTTTTCACTACAGTGCTCAGCAGCGAGATCTGAGAGGCGGTAACAGGATAGGGCGTATCACCTGGCATCAATGACACCCGGTGTATAAGACGACACCTGACTTTTCACTACAGTGCTCAGCAGCGAGATCTGAGAGGCGGTAACAGGATAGGGCGTATCACCTGGCATCAATGACACCCGGCGTATGACGACACCTGACTTTTCACTACAGTGCTCAGCAGCGAGATCTGAGAGGCGGTAACAGGATAGGGCATATCACCTGGCATCAATGACACCCGGCGTATAAGATGACACCTGACTTTTCTGAAGTTTTTCAAGGGTTAAAAAGTAGTCTTATATGCCAGAATATACAGTATTTATTTTTTAACAATGCCAATTCTGGGACTGGTTCTCTGTTTTTGGCTTTAGTTGTGACTGAATCACACACCAGGGACACCCAGTGTAGTCAGACATCGTTCAGAACATCTGATCTGCCTTCTTGTTAAAGTATTGAAGGCAAAAAGCGGGTCAGCAGGACAGCCACACAATATGGATTGTTTTTAAAAGAAGATAAATATGGTAGCCCCCATATACCTCTCTCTCCAGTGTCACTGTGCCGGCATTGTGAGGTATATAAGGTCCCACTCATTTTTCCTGCATTAAGTTGAATATGAATTAGGTGGGTGGACAGATTAGAGGTGATACTGTGCAGCTAAGGAAGGACGTTCACATACTTGCCTACCATGCAAACTGCTATCCCTTCATATTTCACCTTTCTCTTTTACCTCTCATCTGCAGCTCCACCATCTGTATAAGCTCTCTGCTGTGCATTTTACAGCGGCAGAATTACTGGGAAATACACACCACAAACTAGAATTGTAGATTGCCCAGCAAGATGCTATTTCTATTCCTGCTGTGTTTTGTGGCTGCCCCTTATTGCAGTCCACAGCAGCATGTTCTCTATTGTAATGCAGGACATAGTAGTCTGGCATCCATTGTTTTTACTGTTTTCAATGTCCCATGATCACTCCTGACTGACCTGCCCTATGGCTGTATACAGAGGAGGGAGGATAAGAGCTGCAGAGGAATTTATCTGTTGTTTAAAATGTGACTGCCAATCTGTTTACCGCTTCTGTACACATTTTTTCCATCAATTTGCCCTGTTCAATTTTGGGCTTAGTTGGGCTGTAAGGCGTGTAATGTTGCCCATTGATGTGATTTCACCTTCCTGTGACGGCATCCACTCAGGGAGTTGCCCTGTTTGAGATTTTACAGGGTGCTCATTTTACATGGTGAATTTGAAATAAATCTGTGCGTATGCCTGTTTTGGTGACCATTTCCAGATATGCAATTACCCATAATTGCTTTCTATACATGTTTTGAAAGAATTTAGGACAGGGAGTGAAGGTAAGGGCTAATTCAGTGTTCAGTTGAATTGCAGAATAATTCCGCATGACAACTCGCTGCCTATGGGGCTGTTTACAGTACTGCATTGTAATGGATTGTGTTATTCTAACTTGCTTTATGCTGGCTTTGTATTAGTCTATGTTCAGCCTCTAATGCAGTTCACTCTCATTCTAATGTGTGCGTTTCGCAACTGACCACTGTGAACCTAGCCTGACTCTCCCCAGCCCAGTTGCAGACCGTTGTTCCCAGCTGACTGAGGTTAACTTGTGCTATGTTGTATAACCGTTTGCTACCTCTCTGTCTGTTGTTACAATGTATGTATCCCTATTTATTGTCCAGTGCTGCATAATATGTTGGCGCTTTATAAATACAATTAATAATAATATTAACTTCTACAATCAAAACCTGCAGTTCCACTTTAAAGAGACACTGAAGCGAAAAAAAAATTATGATATTATGATTTGTATGTGTAGTACAGCTAAGAAAAAAAACATTAAGATCAGATACATCAGTCTAATTGTTTCCAGTACAGGAAGAGTTGAGAAACTCCAGTTGTTATCTCTATGCAAAAAAGCTATTAAGCTCTCCGACTAACTTGGTCGTGGAGAGGGCTGTTATCTGACTTTTATTATCTCAACTGTAATTGAACTGTTTACTTTTCCTCTGCTAGAGGAGAGGTCATTACTTCACAGACTGCTCTGAAATACTCATTTTGAATGCTGAGTGTTGTGTAATCTGCACATATTATAGGATAATGCAATGTTTGAAAAAACACTATATACCTGAAAATAAAAGTATGAGAATATTTTCTTTGCTGCTAATCTTCTAGTAATTATTCATAGTACACAACCAATTCATTATATCATATATTTTTTTCGCTTCAGTGTCTCTTTAATGACTTATTATTATTTTCTTGCTAAGCATCTATGCTTTTCTTCCAGTTTATTTCTGGGATCCTGGCTGCCTTAAGTGCCATGGTGTCACTGGAAATCCCACAATGCAACATCATGACCAAGATGGATTTATTGAGCAAGAAAGCTAAAAAAGAGATTGAGAAGTGAGTGTGTTTTAGCCCTGCAAAAAATAAATAATATTTTAGATGAAACGATTGTAGGTTATTGTTTTATATACAGTATAAGAACAATGTTAAGGGTGCACCTGGGGTGCTGCTTCAGCGGGAGGCAGAATGGGCTCTACCTCCTTGCAATAGGGCAAGGGGGAGGCGGCACCAGTTCACATGCTGTAGCTCTACCCTATTGCAGGTGTGCCAGTGTAATTATGCAGCTCAATGTAATTTTATGTAAGCTCGAACTAAGTAATGCCATGTCGTATATTTATATCTTGAATGTTGGTTATGCTTTAAAACGTTCCCATTGTTGAACGGTAAGTTAACAAATTTGCACAGCATTCCTCATGCTGAAAGGTGGTCAGTTTACTGACCTGTGCCTGGCATGCACCTATGTGTGTTTCTATCTTGATTAGCATGATACAGCTAACAACCCCTCTGCACCTTGAGAGTGACATAGCTGCGTAATCTGTTCATGTGATCACTGCAGCCGGCCAATCACAGAGGTCTTCGTCAGACGGGTCAAATCGATTATTTCTGACAGGTCTAATTGATTTTGTAAAGAAGCGATCGGAAAATCACCAGGCATGTACCAGACATAAGACAAAGATTATTCTGCAAAACCAACTTTCTCTTAGCACTTACATTTATAACTGCATGTACTACCAAAGGGCTTTTGATGTAATATTTTAGTTTTTGCACCACTGCACATTTTTGTCGTATACTCTTGGTTTCCATATACTCTAATTTGTTGTTTTATCATATATTCAATTTTAGATTTTTGGATCCTGACATGTATTCTATGATTGAGGATTCAACCAACAAACTAAGGAGTAAAAAATTCAAAAAAATGACCAAAGCAATTTGTGAATTGGTGAGATTTTTGTTTTCCTTTATATTACTTTACAAAATAAGATGTAGCGATGTGCAAATCTTCCTATTTTTATACATAATCCCAGTTTCTCCTTTCACAGATGCATTAAACCATGGAGCTTTCCTTTTTAAAACAAAAATTCTATTCCAAAAGTGCTCAACAATGTATAGAACAACTACCTAAGTATGGGAACTGATACTTTAATGTGTGTACGAAGCAGCTGATCAGAAGTATGTCACATGTTCTGTGAGAGCGATTTCCCTTTCAGCAAGTACTGGTTTACACTGTGTGCTGTATAAAGATATCCTTCGCACAGACTGCAGTGCTTAAAACTGGCTTTGGTTCAGTGGACAGCATGGTGGGGCTTTGATTTGCGTCAAGCAGAACTTTATCCCCGAAAGCTGTATTGCAGCAGGACTGCTGTGTGGTTTAATTTACTTGTCTTCAGGTCAATGATGGATAGTTATATTTCCTGGGGATTCCACTATTGATATCTTTGAGCTGTGTGTAAGGGCTCGATCACACAAAGGGCGTTTTTGCCCTTTTTCAAGCGCAGGCGATTTTCAAAATCGCCCATAAAACGCTTGTGCAATGAATCTATATGAGAAGGTTCATTTCAGCGCAATGTGCCTGCTTTGTGGTCGGCAAAGCGGTGCCTGTACCACTTTTGGGGCGGTTTTGCTATAACGGAAGGTATAGGAAAAAACGCTAAACTCTTAGAAAATCGCTTTGTGCAGCTTTTCTAAGTGCTTTTACCAGAAACGCAGCGCGCAGTGGAGTGCTGGGAGTGGTGAAATAAACTCTGAAAAACGCAAAACACTTGCGTGAATGAGGCCTCAGGCTACTTCCACACTAAATACGCTGGGTTGGGCATCAACAGGAATTGAATCGCAGTGCAACGGGGATGAAAGGTTGCATTGCACATTTATATTGAGATGTTACACGTACAGTGCAACATACAGTCCATAGACTTGTGCTTGCACTGCACCTTGAACCTCCCGCATTGCCTGGTTACACACTACAGGCAGTACATTTTTCCATTAGGATGCATGCATTAGTGAGGGGCAAAGTTGTCTTTAGGGCTTTTTCCACACTGGTCATGTTGCCAAATAGTATATTTTCTATTTCCACACATAAGCAGAGCCTTAGACTTAATATATTTTGAAAGATACTTTTGGTGTAATACTTGTTTTACTAAATGATCAGTAGTCTCCGTTTACAATGTGGGTGGATCTAACCAGTTTCCATTTGTTTCTATTGCTTACCACACATGTGGCTTTCCCAGATAGATGATTACAGCATGGTTCGCTTCTTGCCCTTTGATCGCTCGGATGAGGAATGTATAAATATTGTGCTGCAACATATAGATTTTGCCATCCAATATGGAGAAGACCTGGAGTTTAAAGAGCCAAAGGTGAGTTGATATACACACTAAGAGAGGTTTGGCGCTTCACAGTGTAAAAAAGTTGTGTATAGAGACAGTGTATGGTTGACACTACAGCAGATGGACTGTTCTTGAGCAGGGAGCTGGCAGGGCCCACGATGCTTCACACACTATGGTTGTGACTGTGTGCTCTGATCATGGCAATCTAACTGTGCAAGAGAGAGGAGGAGACCGGCACTGAATTCAGCTATTTATTCCATAGTGTGACACATTACAAAGCATAACACAATAAGTGAAATCATGCGACATACCAGTGTAGGAAGCGATGTGGGTGCTGGGCACTGTTAGCCTTACGGCCGTTTATAGCTTATAGGACCAGATTATTTGTGAATTGTTAAATTGTCCTGGGTCTGAAAAAACAAGATAAATCGTTAGTCATTAAGGCCAAACGTGCCCATGGCGTCTGCACGTAGTATGAGGAGGACTTCTTCTTCTTCTCTTTTCAGTTTCCTTTCCCTGTCGCCACCTCGTGACAGGGGGGTACCTGGAGGATACTTGCGAAGGTCATTAAATTAAGATTCCCTTAATGGGCTTCTCTCATGTGCTTGATTAGTCGTGGGGATTCACTTCCCGATTTTAATGGAGTTGAAATGCTCCCTGAATCTTCTTCTAACGGATCTAGTGGTTTCTCCTATATAGAATCGGCCGCAGTGTAGATGACGAAGTCCGTTTGGCATGTGTAGAACGATGTCACAGAATGACGCAGTGGTCCCAATTGATCATTGGTTCTGGTGCGCATTTGACTGCAGGAAACAGTGACCGTATTTATGATTTCCCTGCGGCCGAAGTTCTCTCAACTAATTTTCCTCCCTAGGGCTTCGGAACTCACTTTTACTAATAAATGAACCAATTGTAGGAGCATGTCTGAATGAGAACGGGCCCATCGTTCACAAGACTTTTAAGTAGGGGGTTTCTAGTTAGGATCTCCCAATTCTTCGTAACGGTGCTCTTGATTTTATATGAGAGTGTTTGCAATTTTTTCTAACACACAATGCCTTCACTTTTGACAGCAAATGGTATTGGCAGACTTCTGGCACAGCTGTATCTTGCACTTATGCTAATTTACTTTTGGCATGGTGGAAGGAGGAGTATAACCACTCCAACTACCCATTCGCCGGGCAACTCGGGTCATGGTCCAGGTACGTGGACGATGTCCTTGTGTTTTGGTCCAGGACTTGTGACACCTTCAATGACTACGGCTATCATTCATAAAAGTAGCATTTTAGACTTCTGTGTGCTAATTCATAAACATTTTCACAGCTGCGGTAGAAATGCGTTATTTTCACAAATTGAGCTGTCGGTATGAGGAATGTAAGCTGTCTGAGTTAAAGCGGCTGGCTGATTTGTTACATTCCTGTTCGGCAGAGACAGCAATAAAAGGGGGCATACCCAACCCAATTTCCCTTTAGCTGTGCATGTATGGTTAAACTGCCTCTCCTTGCCCTGAATCTGCTTTGTATCTGTCTAATAGTCTTTCTAAACAATATATTTAATTACTACAGCTACATGCAGGCTTTCTAATGTGAAATTACACCTGAACCAGATACCCAAGAGGTTAAAAACTCAGCATGGGGTATTCAGGGTAAGCATGGTTTGTTCTTTTCGCTCTGCTGCTGGCTTTTTACACAGTCCTGCTCTCTTATTGCACTGTTATCAGTGTTATCACCTACTCACAGCAGGTGGTATTCTCCGTGTCAATACTGCCTGCTCTAATCTTTATGAATTGACATTTTTAATTACATTTTACGACATGTGCTGGAGGGGTTCACTGCACAAGGCGGTAATTTGTCTCCCTGGTCGGTAATGTCAGCTTTTCATGCGGAAACAGCTTTTATGAATGGACACTTTGCTAAGTGCTCGGGAAAGTCTGCTGTTTTCAGCATTACCGCATGCGGGAATGCTTTATGAATGATACCCTATGCGTTATATTAACAGCAATACCGCATAATCTTTACTGCTACTATTTTGGAAGAAAAAATAGCCTTCCTGGACTTGGAACTGATTATCAATGAGGACAAACGTATCCCTAGCGGCTATCGGAAAATCACAGCATCTAATGCATTGCCCCATAAAGAGAGCTTCCACCCCGAGTATGTCACTCGTACGCTGCCCTATGCCCAGTTCCTCTGACTACATCGCAATAATGCGCGTGACACTGACTTCTTTTCTCAGTCTGAGGAGCTGGGCAGGAGGCTAATAGCAAGAGGTTACGAAGCAGAAGCAATCCAAAGTGCCTTCAAGAGAGCAAACATACTAAACAGGAATATCCTCTTGAGGGGTGCCCAAAGGAAGGACACTACCACTGCAGGCAAGGCATTGGTTTCGTTTGACTTTACTGTAATGGCAGAGCAAATCAAGAGCGTGGTTACAAAGAATTGGGAGATCCTAACTTAGAGACTCCCTACTTAAAATTGTTGTGAACGATGGGCCCCTGTTCTTATTCAGACATGCTCCTACAATTGGTTCATTAATTAGTAAAAGTGAGTTCCAAAGCCCTAGGCAGGAAAATTGGTTGAGACAATTTCGGTCGCAGGGAAATCATAAATGCGATCATTGTGTTTCCTGCACTCAAATGCACACCGGAACCAATTATCAATTGGGACCACTGCGTCGTCCTGTGAGATCGTTCTACACATGCCAAACGGACTTCGTCATCTACACTGTACACTGGTAGGGCTTGTTCACACTACAAGAGCTTTTTTAAGCGCTTTGTGATTTTAAAAGCTCTTGCTAATGTTATCCTATGTGTGTTCACACTTCAGCGATTTGACTTCATAAAATATCTCCCTAAAGCATTGCATTAACAAGAGCTTTTCAAAATCACTAGCGCTTTAAAAGCTCTTGTAGTGTGAACAAGCCCTTAATGACCATACCGATTTATCTTGTTTTTTAGACCCATGACAATTTTTGACCAATTGACAAATAATCTCGTCCAATAGTAGTGCTTTCGAATCCTTTGACATGTTATACGTGTTGGCTCTTATCCACTTAATAAGATCCCTCACTATAATATAAGTAAGGGCCCGTTTCCATTAGAGCCAATCCGCATGCGTTGTCTGCATGCGGATTCGCATAACCAATACAAGTGGATGGCCCTGTTTCCACTTGTCAGTTTTCTTAAGCGTTTTTCTGTGCAGGATTTTTCTGCACGGCAGAGCCCGCAGAATTCGCCTGCGTGTGGAATGCAGGCGAATCGCAGGCAATGTATTTAATAGGGAAATTGCATGCATTTGTTGCATGCGCTTTTTCCCCGCGATTTCGCATGCAATTTCGCATTGAAAGTAATGTAAATTGACACAGGCAGTGACATGGTTAAAACCGCATATACCCTGCATATGCGAAATCGCGGCAAAACCCGCATGCGGAATCGCATTCGCATGCGATTTCGTCAGCGGTGATATGCGGCGATTCCGCACCGCAATAGTGGAAACGAGGATGGTTTTAATATAGACATAAAAGATTTTTTTGCTAATTAAAGTTTTTGACACTAAAAGAATTTTAGCTCAATCCAGTCCTCTTACGCTCAGTCTCTCCTATTTTTAGTCGCTTAGTGTCTAAGGCAACGCATTCTATGCAGTTGTTCTTATTTTAAGCCCACCGTTCCACAAAGCCGCACTTTTTTCTACACGCCATATATTAATTATGCATTGGAATAAAATAAATCACTTTGTTACTATGGATGGCAGACATCTGCCCTTAACCACTTAAGGACCAGGGGTGTTTTGCAGGATCTGTGCTGCATGGGCTCTCCAGCCCGCAGCACAGATCAGGATTTAGCCAGGGCGATCAGACTTACCCCCTTTTTTCCCCACTAGGGGGATGTCCTGCTGGGGGGGGTCTGATCGCCGCCGGCTTGCTGCGCTTTGCGGGGGGAGGGAGGGGGGGGCCTCTTCAAACCCGAAGGATAGGCTTCAGCTATCATATGCCGGCGATCCCCGGCCAATCAGAGGCCGGGGATCGCCGATCTGCCTTACGGCTGCAGCGCCGTATGATGTAAACCGCGTGTTCACGGAGACACCCTCCGTGAACTGACATGGAAAGGCCGCTCGATCCATGGGAAACCACTTAAGACCTGCCGACGCCTATGGGCGTTAGCTGGTCCTTAATGTTAACACAATTATCGCTGTATTTTTTGTTTTATTTGCGCTGCTAACTTAATTTTGGCCACAAGATGGCGCACATCCTTCTTTCTATTTGGCCAATGCATGCAATAGCATTAGCAGCCACCTACTAAGTGTGGTCTGCTTGGGCATCCATAAGAAGGAAGTGCTGCTCTCCCAGATGCCCCAGCTGGAACGCATATGGGTTCCAGCGCACTATTGGACGCTCAGAGAGCAGGTGGGCGGTCTCTACCGGCGCAGACACGCCGAGCCTGGAGTGTATTTAACACCCGGCCAGCATCCAGCCTGCATTAGAGCCTACGTAGAAGCACATATAACCGCACGAAACGGCCGTAAGGCTAACAGTGCCCAGCACCCACCGCTACCCACATCGCTTCCTACACTGGTATGTCGCATGATTTCCCGAATTGTGTTATGCTTTGTAATGTCACACTATGGAATAAATAGCTGAATGCAGTGCCGGTCCCCTCCTCTCTCTCCTTCTCCTGCACAGTTACAGTGTAAAAAAAGGACTGAACAAGTTTTTCCCAAAAAAGCATGAATACATATATATGCTTCACTGTTAATGCTGCACTCTTTATAAAACTAAACAAATGTCCACTAAAACATATAACAGGAACGCATGTGCTTCACTAATTGCTTCACTCTTGCTAGTCTCAGGGACCTCCACCACACCCTTTGTGTGCGACTCGCCAGATAAAAAGACCCTCCGGGGTCTTGGCAACGTTATGCGGGTCGTCCTTTACTTCTCTGGCATCCACAACCTCCACAATCTCCTTAATACAGCGGGAGAACTTCCAATAAAAAGATCTGGTCACAAGAATCTCAAATAAAAAGGCTCACCATAGCGTAATGCTTTTTAAAATTTATAGCAAATAAAAATCTATTGCACTCACATGTCCTTTGTTGCATAAAAACGCTTAGGCAGGGGTCACACTTATCGGCTTTCGTACGCGTTTTCTGCACAGAAACTGACTTCAACTGAGAACTCATGTTAATCAATAAGCAAGGTCACACTTTAATGCAGATTTCGCATGCAGAAAAAAAAACGGACATCTTGTGCAATTTGTCAGTTTTCTCTATAAATTACATTAGCTGCTGTAAGGCAGGGGTCACACTTGTCTTTCAGTTTTCTGCAAAGTGTAGAAAACTGAAAGACAAGTGTGACCCCTGCCTCAGTGATTTATTACACGGGCCCTCCACCGTATGTTGGCCTCTGGGTGGGCTCGCCTGCTAGGCTTCCCGATTCCAATGTCCCACTGCCACGCGCACAGCAAGAACCTCGGTGCCAGGCGCCGATAACAACCCTCCACTTGTATCTCCTACAGCGTAATCATGCTCCGCCCAAGTGGTGAGTTCACACATTTTTCAGTTTTTCGATCTATGAAAAGTTGAAAAGATGTTAAGTTTTATAACACATTTTAAATGTGGCCGTAATGTCTGAAAATGAGGCTGTGTTCAGTTGCAGCATGCTTGCATTGCTGATTTTTGTTTTTTTTGTTGTTGTTATTTTTTTTATAATACTGGCAGGTGACTCCTCACTAGACTGTATTCTGTACTATGTGCTGATTAGATCTGCACATTAGAAGGGACTAGATTGTGAGCCCCTCTGAGGGACAAGACAATATATACTCTGTACAGTGCTGCATGATAGGACGGCGCTATATAAATACTTGAATAAATGAATAAATAAAATTAGAAGTGAAGGCAGCCTTGCACTTCTCCATGTACAGTTCCTTTACCGTATCTGCATTCAGGACTGATATGAAAGGTCGTGTGGTTGGTTGTACTAGTAGTAGAAAATGCCCAATATGCAGCCCTGGGGAAGGGTCATCCTATGGGTACAGCAGGTGGTCGGGTTGAGATCCAATTATAATATAAACACATTGGTTTTACTAGTGGGAAAAGCTCCCCTTCTCAGCCAGCTGGGACACACTTATGTGCAAATGTGGCCGCTTAGGGTTAGATCAGATGTGAATCAAAAGCTTTGCAGCCAATAACTGTGAGCCGGATAGCCAGTCTAGAAATGCAAGTCCAGGGCTAAACACTCACTATCTATTTCACTATTATTGACTACAATGCGAGAGGAAGCTCCACAGCTGGCACAGCTTTTGCTTTATATGAGACCTAACCAGAAGCTTGACCAGGTCTCCTCTATTTCCTTTTCTCGTAAAAGTTAGTTTGTGGTCAGCACTGCAGCTATAGCAGAGTCTTATAAGAATCAAATGTAACTGCAGTGATGGCCACAGAGGGTTACTATGTCCAGCAGCAGAGGGAGGAGTAGGACAGTGATAGCTGCTTTTTACACCTGCAGTGCTGTTACGGTCATGCTTGATGGAGGGCTCTCAAGCTCATATAACTGACCTCTTCCAAATGGAATTTATCTGTAGCCGCTGCATCCATAATGGAAATTGTGAGTAGCGGTGAGCCCCCCCATTCAGCTTCACGAACAATGAAAAACCCGGGAGAGTGAAAGAGAGCTTTAATCTGATCTGCACTTTTTATATATAGAATGAGTTGCTTCTTTTGCTGACGCCATGGCACTTTTCTGGCAATTTGGCAGATCACCATCTTTATAAATAAACATCCAGACATGTACATAGATATTTCCACTTAACAAAAACCCACAGTACAACAGCTCTGCTCTGTACATGTGCTTTAGTAACACCCCCAAAATGTATAGCCATAGGTTCATGTTTTTATCTTCCTGAGGTTCCCTGTCACTCATCCTCTGCTTTGGAGTCTCCAGCAGTTTTACTAATGACAATGATCCATTCTGATTACTGTAAAATATGTAATAAATTACATTGGGAGCAGTGCATGACATGCATGTAAAATCCAATTATTTTCCCACTGTTAGGAGAAACCGGTGATAATCCTTATGCTGCACTAGAGATGGGACAAATCCTAAATTTCCTCCAATCCGAATTTAAATTTTTTTAAAATTTTTCTCGAATCTTTTGAATCTAATGAATCCTTTTCATAAGAATTGTGTGATCTGTGTAAGAATAGTACTTAGACTTAGAATAGTGTATTCTAAGTCTAATTACTATTCCTACATGATCACATAATTCTTATTACAAGATTTGTTAGTCAAAAGATTCAAGATAATTGAGAATTTTTGGGGCGATTCGAGGAAATTTGGGATTCGCCCCATCTCTAGTGCATAAGTTTCCACTTACCTGCTGTTTTTGTGTTCTCGACTGGATTAAATGTTTTTCATTGACAATTGCTTTTGGTTTTGTTTTTTTAGGAACAGGAGGAGGATAAATCACAGAATGTGGATGAATTTTTTCAAGATCAAGTGGATGAGCAGTAATCGTGTAATCTTCTTGTGATGACTAGAAAACTGACAAGAATTAATTTACCCTTTGTGACTTGCTATAATAAGGAGACTGTAGCACAGCTGTACAGCAGAGACTGCAGCATTGTGTGGGGCCTCCCATGACTAGCAGAGTGCAGTTATATTGATTGGCACTGTGTTTAAGTACCCTACTTTACTTTGCTTCTATAAGCAAACGTTTTCAGAAGCTGTTGGCTATCAAGTCAACAGAAATGTTTATTCTGTTTTAAATATTTTTATTATTTAAATATTTGTATATTTTCATTATGCCAAATTTCTTTTGCAGGAAGTAGTTTCATGTAAATAGTTTTCTGCGATGCTCAGTGACAGGGATAATTGCAAAATATGTGTGTGCTAATATATGTTTATTTTCAGATATTTTATCACACATCAGATTCATTTTATTTTCAGTACCATCATTTCTGCGGCAAGTTAAAGCGACACAATCCTGTGTTTTGTTTTTGGTTTTTTTTATTGCTGTCTTTATCCTTCTGAAATGTTCATCTTAACTCCTTGTATTTTTCAGACTGCAAACCTGTTTTTGCCCTATTTCAATTCAGCGGTATTGCTGTAAGTTAGGTCACCCAGGGTTATATTCCCTATACTGCAGTAATCTGAATATGGTGTGTATAGTCTTACGCATGATGAGTAGAATGTAATACATTCCGTGTAATGCGGTACATTGCACTCTATAATTTGAGCAGTAATATTTTACGCATGTTGTTCTACTTATTGCAGATTAGTGAATATATCCTCTTTTTATAATCCAGAGGACCTGTTAGCTGGTAGAAGCATTTTCAGCAATAACATGAAAAGATGCCAAACCATTTAAGTGTGTGTGGGGGCTGAATAGTATTGGAATGCAGTCATTCAAAACTAACTTCCTCTTTAACACCATAGTGTGTCCATCACAAGCACACTTTTAGGTAAGGAAAAACGTCAGATTTTGTTTTCATATTTTTTGAGATTGGATACACAAGCCTAGACTAGGTATATGATTTGTGGGTCTGCTTTCTATAATGTTTTAACAGGTTTGCATTACTTCCCTAATTGGCTAAATGTTCACTTTTATCTAGTCTACTATAGACCAAACAGCTGTGTCACATTTATGTAAACTGTTTACACTCATATATAGTCACTATAAGATTTAACTTGATATTATACAGAGGTTAACGCAAACCTGAAGTGAAAATAAATTAGAGATGATTAAGCGTATGTTTTACTAAAGGTTTATTAAACACAGAAATTAGTCTCATATTTTATGTTCAGTTTAAGGGCTTCAGTTTAAGACTACATTCTAACCTGCAGGTGTGAAAAATCTGCCCTTATGAATGGAAAAGGCCCTTTAACCTTTCCAGCACTTTGACCCTTTAGAAGCCTTCTCTCACTCTTAACTGTTTTGGCTTCTATTTACATTTCAGGAAACTGATTGATTGAAATCTGAGACAAGCTCATTTACATAGGTAACAACTTGTTGTTTTTTTTTTTAATTCTTGCTGTACTGGAAAACAGAAAGGTACTTCAGATAATGTTTTAGTAGGGCTAGTACTTACATACACCTATGTTTATCTTATCATGTCTACTCTCTGATGAGGGTTGTTATGATCGTTCCATGCCATGGTTCTGGCTAAGAAATTAAAATAATTTCATAAACCAGTAAATATATTTTTTGTATCAAATGCTTGTGCGGTGGTCTTTTGTTTCCTATAGACGTCTCATACAAACCTTCAAAAAAAAAAAAAAAAAAAAAAAAAGTCTTGGACAAAGATGTACATTAAAACCAAAGGGAATTTTTGTGCATTCCGGTTTCACACAACACATGACAAGTAATGCTATGCATGCAGGTCACTAATTATTACTACATATTTATAGAGCACTGAAGTCCTCTGCGGAACAGTACAATGTGCATAGATAGGTAATTTTTAGTTATAGAGTACCCAGAGAAAACAATGCTAGGGTCTCGCCTGCTGAAGCCTGGGTTTTTCTCTCTCTAGATGCTATCTACATGCCTAAATGGCTACTTTCACACTGACACGTTGTGTTACACAATATGGACAATATAATTGTATGGCAAATGGGATGTGATTATATTAAAATGTTTTATTCATGCTTGCTCATGTGCAGTGCAATCAGAATAATGTGAGGCGTGCAGTACCAGACAATGTACGCATTTACATTTTCTGTGAAGCATTGGTTTCATGTACTGTATGCATTGCACACATACCACACAATGACCGTCCCCTCCCCTGCCCTTTGCAATCCTGTTTCCTCGGGATGTGCATGGCAACACCGCAGTGTGAAAATTGCCCAAGAATACTGCACACTGAGAGAACATGCATAACTTAGTTACATAGTTATTTTGGTTGAAAAAAAGACATGCGTCCATCGAGTTCAACAAGAAAACTGTATGGTTTGTTTTCTATTTTTAGTGTTGAACCAACAATTCAGTGAAAAAAATGTATAAGTTCACTACCAGTCCCATATCTTATTACAAAACCGAGTGGACTTAGTAAAACAATACATACATGACTAATCATTGGTAAAATGTCCTCTTGTTCTTTTTATGTATTTCTGCAGACAGGCTTATGTCTTATTGGTTGTACTGATTGAGAACTGAACTTTTTAGAGCAGTGGTGCCCAATCTCTTTTTCGCCCGAGGGCCGCACTTAGGGCTGGTTCACACGGGCGTCTGCTGAGCTTTTGCTTGGCATTGCGTTCAAACGCCAGCGTTTAAAAGCTAGCTTTTGAAAGCTTTTGAAAAGCGTTCAAGGCTAGCAGTTCTGGTCTCTGCTATTGTTTCCTCGTGTTTACTGCCTCTGAAAGCAGCATGTTGCTTTTGAGACTAGACGCAACGCTGGGATCTACTGCCAGGCTTTCATGAAAGCCTGCAAAAGCCAGCTCTAAACGCTCCCATTCACTTGCATGGGATGGCAGTAGATCCCAAAAAACGCTGCGTCTGAAACGCTGCGTTAAACGCCACAAAAACGCCCGTCTGAACCAGCCCTTAGTCACATAGTCACTCTGGCTGAAAAAAGACATACGTCCATCGAGTTCAACCAGAGAACAAAGTACAACACCAATGCTCAAATTCAAAAATGCAATAGCACAGGGGATATCCATTATCCAAATCCTTTAATGTATCAAAAGTATGCAAACCAACAGTAACACCCTAAAAACAATTAAAACAAAAGGGGACCTATGGAGCGCTCCTTACATAACCCAGCATATCATACACTCCTCATCCACACTGGTACCGGTACCAAAGTCCGTTTGTACTCAGAGCTAAAAGACAGAGGTTGCCAGGTCAAAGCACGGTTAACACCCGTTTGCGCTGAATAAAGGACTTGCTACATCACCATTCCGGCTCACTTTGTTATGCATTAGCCTGCCGGTATCTCACCAGTCCTTGTGCACCTTCGGCTGTCCTCTTGATGGACTTTCCGGAACGGAGGATGTATCCCAAACACCACGCTCAACCCAGCAGCGCGTCCGCAGCAGGGAGCAGTGTCTCAGGCTTGCAGGGCATCAAACAATCAGCCGGGTGGTCCGGAGTACTTCGGAGCGCTCAGGTCACGTTGCAGGTTGTAGCCCCGCCCACTGACGCGTTGCGCCCGCCCACTGCGAGCTTCATCAGAGTGTGTACAAAGTACAACACCAGCCTGCTCCCTCACATATCCCTGTTGATCCAGAGAAAGGCAAAAAAAACCCTTGTTATTAAGATACATTTTGCGGGCCGGAACACATACAAAATTTAAATATAACTCTTTAACATTTTTTTAGTAACAGTTAACATGGTGTTGGAAAAGGAAAGAAAGCCACAAACCAAGAATTATTGTACTCACCATTTGATGCCCATTTTTTGGGTTACCTGAATGTGTGTGCAGAGGCTCACAAATGCTGAGTGAGCTGAGGGTAGTTGAGTATTAAAATAAAAGAACAAAACAAGCATATTGGTGGAGCCCCCCTATATTAGGGTATTTAGGAAGGAAAAGTGAGTCTTTCGACCCTGGGTTATCAAACATTAAATAAAAAACAGAAAAGAGCTTTTTTTTTACTACACTCAAATTGATGTGATAGTGGGAAGCTCTTTTCTGGATTTTCTTTACTGTGGGTAGTTGAGGCCTACTATTCAGCAGAAGCCAGGGTCTCAATTAGTTGCCGTGGCCTAGCCATGGGTGAAAGTCAGCGTGAAGCAAAGTTTTTTTTTTTTTTTTTCCTTTCTCAGCTTGACATGCTGGTAGGGTATGTCACACTGTTCCCTGAGATGAGAGGCCGGAGTAGTGGCAAATCATCTGGGAAAGGAGATCCGGAGCACGTGAGGAGAGCCAAAGCAAGAATTCGTGCTGAGGAGGAGGATCGGGGATTGCGTCATAGGTTTCTTGCATTCTTTGCAGTAGCGCTGTGATAGTTAGAGACTCTTGCCCATTGGGTGCTGCAGGACTGCAGGAACGTCCCTCCAATAAGAATAAGGCTGATTTCTATTGTAGGGCAGTTCCTGCAGCAACCAATGGATGAGGGTCTCTAACTATCACAGTGCTACTGCGGAGAACGCGACTATGCTGAGTAAGCCTATTACATAGTATGACACAATCCCAGATCCTCCTCAGGACACTTCCGTGGGCCCCAAAAGTTGGCTTCGGGGGCTGCAAATGGCCCGCAGGTCTTAGGTTGGGCACAGCTGTTTTAGAGAGTTTTTGTATAAGTGATAAGGATACTACAACATCTTAAATCAATGTTTTATCTTTCATACTTCATATTACTTGTATCTCATTGATCATACCTGGTGAATCATCCTTTAAAAATCATACTGTTAGGCCTCGCTCACACTCGTAAACGGAAATCGCAGTTGCCTAGCGATTGCGTTTTTGCATTTTCTGGCGATTTTTCAGCAATTGCGTTTTGCGATTCTTCTTCTAGTGAATGAGAATTGCGATGCAATCACTGAGAAAATGCTGCATGCAGTGTGTTTGTGATCGGTGAAAATGCTGCATGCAGCACGTTTGTGATTGGTGATAATCGCAAACGTGCTATAATCGTTGCAGTGAGAATAATCCCATAAGACTACTTGTGCAGCAGCAATGTGCTGCGATCACCAAAGCGCAGGAAAAAAAGCACCTGAGCATGAATGGGCACCTTTACTGGACTCTCCTGTCTGCCTCACTTTCCCTGCTCCTGGGCCCATGCCTTTGTAGGTTTGTCTTCCTGACCGTGTGTGATGACATCATCGCACCCAGCTCTTAAGGGAACAGCATGATAGGCCAGACTGTTTGATGCAGCACTACCGAGTAGTGCTGCTCGGATACCCCTTTTCAAAATCCGGATCCGATTTGGATCCAGATATCCGATTTCTCATATTCATCAGCTGGTACACCCTCTGGAGGAATGGCTCCGCCCAGTCCTGGGGAAACACAGAAGTAAAGTATAAAAAGCTCCCACCCTCCCCTAATCCCCAGTTCATTTGTGTTTCCGCCCGGGAACACGGGTTTTTTTCTGCTCCCAATTTGTTTTTTTTATATGGCTCACCGGAGGGTGAGTTTTTTCTATCCCTGGCGGTAGTACCTGTGGAGGAAGAGGGTTCTGTGAGCCGCACCGCCAGAATCCTGGCCTCTTTGGTTTCTGCTGCCGCCATTTACCTCTGAACGCCCACGGTTGGAATTGGGTCGTCAGTTTTCTTCCGCCTTCCTCACGCGCAAGAGCCTCTCTGATCTTATTCCTGGTACGGAGGTCACTTCCGCCAACGTCAGAGGAGGCGGACAGGAAGTTACGCTATACGCGTCCTTTTAGGTTGCCGGCTGGGCGTGCGGGCGGCGGCAAGATGGAGAGCTCTAGCGTGGTCGCCCCCGCCGCTGCTGGCCCCGCTACTGCTACGGAGGGCAGGGCTTCCGGTACCAACGCTGCCTCAGCTGTCCCTTCGGCCTCATCAGCCTCATCAGCTGCTGCTTCTCGATCTCAGTCTGATGGTGTGGTGAGTGGGGGATTTCTTCCTCCCTTATAAGATGATTCCAGTTCTGATGTGCACTAATGTTTGTTTAACTGGAAATGTACTTTGTCTCCTATTCTCTTTCTCTGTCTCTTTTTCTTTTTACAGACAAGAGTGGAGTCTGGGTCTTCTTCTAGTAGTAAACCCAGATCTAAAAAATGTCAGTGTTTAGCAAAACTGTCTTCTAGCTATACTAAATCCTTATGTCAATCATGTATAGATGCAGTGATTTCAGCAGAAACTTCTTCAATTTTTAAAAATATAATGAAGTCAGTCAAAAAGGACATGGATGAAACCTTAGGAAAATTTAAGGAATCTTTATTATCCAATCCTGATTTAACTGTTGCAGGTCCCTCATCGACACCTGTGGTTAATCCCCCTACACCCTCGCCCGTTCCTGCTTCAGACACTGTACAGGTTGATTCTCCCCAAATTCCCTTAAACATAGATTTTCTGGGGGAGGAAGGGGAGGAAGAGGAAAGAGAGGGCAGGGAGGATGTTTCTGATTTAGAGGAGGGGGAAAATGCCGTTTCAGAAGAGGAATCGGATAGCGACTCGCGAAGAGCAGCTAGATTTCTCTTTAGTACTGAGGAAACAAATGAATTACTTAAAGCTGTTTATGCCACGGAACAGATCCCTGAAATACAGAGGGAGGTTACGGCACAGGATCAGGTATATTCTGGCCTGGCTCAACAAACTGGCAGAGTTTTTCCCTTCCACAATTCACTTAAGGATATTATTGTGTCGCAGTGGCAGGATCCTGAACGTAAATTGTTCATCCCTAAATCGGCAAAAAGGAAATTCCCTTTTTCCCCTGCAGATATTGATCAATTTACTAAATGTCCAAAATTAGATGCGGCCCTATCCAAACATTCAAAAAAAGCGGATCTGTCTTTTGAGGATACGGGGGTTTTAAGGGATGCTATGGATAAGAAAATTGATTTACTGTTAAAGAAAGCCTGGGAATCGGCTTCATTTGCCTTTATTCCTGGTGTCGCTTCTACTTGCATTTCTCGAAACTTACGTGTATGGATGGATAACCTAATTTCCCATGTTAAAACTGGATCTGACCTTAACTCTTATGTTAAATCTCTACCTGTAGTGTTAAAAGCCGTCGCTTTCTTGGCCGATGCAGCAGTAGAAATTGTGCGCATTTCTGCACGTACAACTGCATTGGTCAATTCGGCCCGCAGACCCCTTTGGCTCAAAACTTGGGATGGAGATTTAACCTCTAAAAATAGGCTGTGTGCAGTTCCTTTTGAGGGTAATCTTTTATTTGGTAAGGAATTAGACAATATACTCTCAAGGTCTGCAGAAAAGGGAAAACAATTCCCTATTAAACATAAAACCTTTCGTTCCTCCAAGCCGAATTTATTCAAAAAACCGTCTCAGGAACAGTCCAAACAGCTTTCTCAACAAAGAAGGTGGTCTTCTCCGGCCGGTAGGGGCCGGGGGGGTTTTGCTCTCGCAAAACCGGGCGAGCCTAAGAATAAATGACAATCTGCCTGTGGGGGGGAAACTTCGTTATTTTTGGTCCCACTGGGAAAAAATCAATGCGGATCCCTTTATTCTAAGAATCATAAGAGACGGGTATCGTCCACAATTTTCGGTTACCCCTCCCCCCAGAATCTTTGTGAACAAATTTCCGAAAGACCCAGGCAAAGCACAGGGTCTGCTGACAGAAATACAAAAATTAATTTCAAAGGATGTGATAGTACCAGTTCCGAAAACTCAGGAATTCAAGGGTTACTACTCCCATGTTTTTTTGGTGACCAAAACCAACGGGGAATTCAGGTTCATACTGAACCTGAAGTCATTAAACCCCTTTTTAGTTTACAAAAAGTTCAAAATGGAGAACATTTTTTCGGTCAGGGCAGCCCTACAGGGGCAGGAATTTTTTGCGTCGATAGATTTGCAGGACGCATATCTCCACATTCCAATCGCCAAGTCTTATCAAAAATTTCTAAGGTTTGCGATTCGAATGAGGGATCGGACGTGTCACTACCAATTTCAGGCTCTTCCCTTCGGGATAGCGTCAGCTCCACGCATATTTACCAAGGTTCTGGCGGAGGTAATGAAAGTGATAAGAAATCAGGGAATAAATATTATTCCCTACTTGGACGATCTGCTCATTTTTGCCAAGACAGAACAGGATCTAAGGATACATACAAATTCAGTCATTCAGGTTCTGTCCCAGATGGGATGGATTATAAATTACCCCAAATCAAACCTGGTGCCTTCCCAGTCGATTGTATTTTTGGGGTACGCAATCAATTCTATACACAAGAGAGTTTTTTTAACCACAGAAAAGGTGGAAAAACTACAAAATGGTGTCAGACAGCTGCTCTTACTCCAGGAAATTTCGATAAGAGAAGGAATGAGAGTGTTGGGTCTCATGACAGCCTCCATTCCTGCTGTAACTTGGGCACACTTTCACTCCCGAATTCTTCAAAATTGGGTGTTGGAAGTATGGGACAAGAATCAGGAGTCCTTGGACTCTCAGGTTTGCATACCAGCACAGGTGAAGAGAGTGTGTTCACTGGTGGTTGCAATCAAACAACCTAACTCAGGGCAGAGTCTGGAGGCAGGAATCCCCTATGAAAATATTCACGGATGCCAGCGCCTGGGGTTGGGGGGCCACGTCAATGGGTCAGCATTGCCAGGGGAGATGGTCCAAAACAGTAGCCAGAAGATCTTCCAACTTCAGGGAACTCGCAGCGGTGAAAGAATCACTAATGATGTTTCAGGACAGGATCCGGTCCAATCATGTCCTGGTCTTTTCAGACAACATGTCTACAGTAGCTTACCTCAACAAACAAGGGGGGACCAGGTCTCCGAGTCTGTCCCTTCTGGCGACGGAAATTTTTTTCTGGGCAGAGGCCAACCTTCGGTCGTTAGAGGCGATTCACGTTAAAAGGGTCGCTCAATCTCGAGGCGGACTTTTTGAGCCGCCACGAGATCGATCATTCTGAATGGGAATTAAATCAGGAGGTCTTTCTGGAGATCACGGAACAACTGGGACTTCCAGAAATCGACCTCTTCGCATCTCCAGCGAATGCCAAGGTTCCTCGGTTTTATTCGCTTCACAGAAATGCGAGTTCTCTGGGGTTGGATGCTCTGTCAATCCCTTGGAGTTTCAAGCTGGGATACGCCTATCCACCTCTAAAATTGATTCCACATGTTCTAGACAAGATTCAAAGGGAAAGGGTAGAGCTAATACTCATAGCTCCTATGTGGCCCAAGAGGAACTGGTTTTCCACTCTGCTACAGTTGTCTGTCCGAACTCCTCTGAATCTTCCGATCAGGCCAGACCTTCTACATCAGGGTCCGCTTTTCCATCCCAAGCCAGAGTTATTCTGTCTGGCAGCCTGGACCCTGAGAGGGTGATTTTGAGGAATAAGGGAGTCTCTGATAAGACTATTGACACTTTATTAAAGTGTAGAAAACCGGTCACTCAAAAAATTTATAGGAAAGTTTGGAAGACACCAGCGATAAAACACAGAGGGAAAGAACTCATAAAATACCGTTCACTTAAAGATGTCTCACCCCAGCACGTTCAGAATATCCTCAACTTCGACGCATTAACCAATCATTGCGCAGACCCAGACTCCATGGTCCTGATATACAACCATGCAGTGTCATCTGCCTATGACGCCCTCGCTCCATTTCGCATCAAGCGATCTACACCACTTCACCATGCACGGTGGTTTGACAGCTCACTAAAGGACCTAAAGAAAGAAGTGCGCAGACTAGAAAGGAAGTGGCGAAAATCTCAGAATTCAAAAGATAAACACACCCTTGTCTCTCACCGGGAAAGCTACCAAAATGCGATCACCAAGAAAAAATCCTCCTACCTATCACAGGAGATCGCAAAGGCCGCCAACAGACCAGCCCAACTATTCCGCACAGTTGATAGACTATGTAATCCATCCTGTCTAAAACCCACTATAACTCCCTCAAAGGAGCTATGTGAGAAATTTGCCTGCTACTTTGCTGACAAAGTATCTTCTATTCGGTCTCTCATTCAGTCCACAGCACCCAAGACTCATGCAACTAATGGAAATAGCTGCAAAAACAACCTAACACCCTGGACTGATTTTAAAAGTATTAGTGAGGAAGAGATCTCAGACATCCTCTGTCGTCTCCGCCAGACAACCTGCGACCTGGACCCTGGACCAACTAAACATATGCTGAAATGCCCTGACCTGCTTGGTCCAGCATTTCACAAAATAGTAAATTGCTCTCTGCAAGCAGGGAGGTTTCCTACCTCTCTAAAAGAAGGAATCATCAAGCCCCTTCTTAAAAAACCTTCCATGGATCCAGATGCTATGAGCAGCTACAGACCTGTCTCCAACCTCCCCTTCTTAGGTAAAGTTATTGAAAAGGCTGTCTATCTGCAACTTGAAACCAGGCTGTCAGTAAACAACATCCTGGACCCTCTACAATCTGGCTTTAAGAAACACCACAGCTGTGAAACAGCCCTCATCCAAGTCTGCAACGATCTGCTCATGGCAAGGGACAGAGGGGAATGCTCCATCCTAATCCTGTTGGATCTCTCAGCTGCTTTTGATACAGTTGACCATGAAATCCTGCTTAACAGACTGCAGGAGTACTGTGGCATCAGTGGATCAGTCCTCCAGTGGTTCAGATCATTCCTGACTGACAGAACACAGAGAGTATCCCTAGGACCTATAATGTCCAAACCTGCACCTCTACAATTCGGAGTGCCACAAGGATCAATCCTATCCCCTCTGCTGTTTGCAATCTACATGTTGCCACTCGGTACACTTATCCAACGACATGGCCTGACGTACCACTGCTACGCCGATGACACACAGCTATACCTGTCCTTCAAACCTGGTGGAACAGACCCTACCCCAAAAATAAACTCTTGCTTAGCTGAGCTTCAGGCATGGATGAATGATAACTGGTTGAAACTGAATGCTGACAAAACTGAGGTCCTGTTTGTCCAAAGCCAGTGCTCGCCATCAAAACAGCTCTATCCTAAAGCAACACCAATCAGGATTGGGAATTCAGACATAAACAGCTCCAACCTTGTGCGCAGCCTTGGCGTACTAATCGATGGGGAATTGAGTTTCAGAAAACAAATTTCATCTGTAGTTAAATCTTCCTTCTTTCATCTGAAGAACATTGCAAAGATTAAACATCTGATTCCCCCAGAGGATCTTCAAACCCTAGTCCACGCCTTCATCACATCACGGCTGGACTACTGCAATGCCCTTTATGCTGGCCTCCCCAAAAAAGACCTGCGTCGCCTGCAATTAGTGCAGAATGCTGCTGCCAGATTGCTAACAAACCAGCCTCGCCACTGTCACATTACACCGATCCTTCGCTCACTGCACTGGCTACCAGTAGAATGGAGAATACTCTTCAAGATTGGACTGCTGACATTCAAATCCCTGCACAATCTGGGCCCTGGATACATGAAGGACTTGCTGAAGCTGCACCACACCTCTCACAACCTCAGATCAGCAAGTTCTATAAACTTGGTCACTCCCAGAGTGCACCTCAAAAAATCTGGAGACAGAGCCTTCTGTCATGCTGCCCCTACTCTTTGGAACTCCCTACCACACCCAGTAAAGACAGCACCATCCCTGGAGCTATTCAAATCCAGACTGAAAAGCCACCTGTTAAGCCTGGCATTTCCAGATTTATAAAATTCTTCCTCTGTACCACGATGGTCGGAGCCATGCTTATGCGCTTTGAGTCCCACGGGAGAAAAGCGCTTTACAAATGTTATTTGTTGTTGTTGTTGTTGTTGTCTTGGTGTACGAAACATGATCGAGTTCAAAGTAACATTGGGGCTGTTCTTGACTTCTTGCAGGAAGGTCTAGAGATGAATCTAGCCTTAAGTACCTTGAAAGTCCAATGCTCAGCCTTGTCAATTTTGTTGGACAGACCATTAGCACAGGAAAAATTAGTTAAAGATTTTTTCCGGGCAGTTCAAAGATCCACTCCTATTAAACAGAAGGATATTCCTCAATGGGATTTATCCCTAGTTCTAAACGTTCTAACCAGAGCGCCCTTTGAGCCTCTAGATGACATTGAACTAAAATTTTTGACGCTAAAAGTAGCTTTTTTGGTCGCCATTACTTCGGCTAGAAGGTTGGGCGATCTTCAGGCCCTTTCGATTAAGGATCCTTTTTTGACTGTTTTTCCAGATAAAATTGTATTACGTCTAGATCCAAATTATTTGCCCAAGGTCTCCTCAGATTTCCACAGATCCCAGAATATAGTCCTTCCTTCTTTCTGTGATAATCCTTCTTGTACAAAAGAACAAGAATTCCATTGCTTAGACGTCAGGAGGGCCCTTCTATCATATCTAGCCAGGACTAGAGAGTTTAGAAGATCATCACATTTATTTGTATTATTTATGGGGAAGAATAAAGGTCAGCAAGCTTCAAAACAAACTATTGCTAGGTGGTTATGTGAGGCTATTTCTCTCGCTTATAAGACTTCAGACTCCACTCCACCATCCAACATAAAGGCACACTCCACCCGATCAATGTCTACGTCATGGGCAGAGAGAGCAGGCGCTACAGTCCAGCAGATATGTCAAGCGGCAACTTGGGCGAGTTCTTCCACTTTCATCAAAAATTATAGAGTGGACGTTCTGTCTCAGCAGGATTTGTCGTTTGGCAGGAAAGTGCTTCAGGCTGTAGTCCCTCCCTAGGTGGGTATTTACTTTGGTATCCCTCCAGAGGGTGTACCAGCTGATGAATATGAGAAAGCACCAGTTAGTCTTACCGGTAACGGTGTTTCTGTTCAGCAGCTGGTACACCGTCTACTACCCAACCCTATTCTGTCGCATTTCCTTGTACCTATGTCTGTTTATTAGTGGGTCACTTGGAGGTGCTTCGCTCCTCCCCTTTTTTCCTGGTGTTCGGGCTTTTTTACTTTATATACACTGGGGATTAGGGGAGGGTGGGAGCTTTTTATACTTTACTTCTGTGTTTCCCCAGGACTGGGCGGAGCCATTCCTCCAGAGGGTGTACCGGCTGCTGAACAGAAACACCGTTACCGGTAAGACTAACTGGTGCTTTCAAAATTTTCCAATCCAAATCGGATATCCGACCTCAGTATCCGGGGTATCCAGCTGGATTCGGATATCTGGATAGAAAACCCGGAAGTGGCCATTAACCCTCCTGGCAGCTGCGCAGGAGGATTTCTCAGGCCCTGCTGGGCCAATTTGCATAATTTTTTTTTTCCTTGCTACACGCAGCTAGCACTTTGGGTTAAATATAGGTGGTATCAGCACAGCAGCAGTGGCCTGTGGCACCCTGGCAGTGTGAGCAGCACAGGTAGCAGGAGCAGGGCAATGCAGCAGGTGTAACATCTGCCAGGAGCATGCCGGACTTTGCACGTGGCACTTGGCACGCAGAGGAGAAGACACTAACTGTCACACTGGCACTGCTCAGCAGCACAGCAGTTCTGTAGTAAGCTAACACGATAGTACTACTACTCTAACAACTACTAGCACTGACTGCAGTACTACAGTACTAACTACACAATAACACAGTAATCCTAATCCCTAACCTATACTGTAGCTAGCTAAGGCTAATAGCTGGCCTGGTCTGTGCACAGCACACACACAGACACATAGCAGCTGTAGCACACACTCTGACTGTCACAATGAAATCAAGCTAATTATTAACAATAGTGTAGTGATAGTGAAGGGGTTAATCACTGAACAGCTTTAGGTTTATCACTGTATCCAGCACTTGGTAGGCCAGCAGCACTGGAGCATGTGTCTGTGTGAGCATTCACAAGCTAGGACGATATTTCTCATCATGGCATCCCTCATTATACAGGGGGGCTGGCCAGGGTTCCTTTCTGTGATTGGGTGCCAGGGCTTAGGGTGCATACACACATCAGACTATAGTCTTTGGAAAATGAAAGATCACAGACCAATCTTACTCCCCTTCATGTAGTATGAGAGCATTTCTACACAGTCTATTCTATGGCGCTGAACTCCCCATCAGAAAAAATCTTTGCAAGATGCTGCACACAAACATGCTGTACAGACACAAAAGATCGGTATCTGCAAAAGATCTGTTCCTGCCAAAGATCCGTTCCTGCAAATTGCATTCATAGTCTGAGATCTGCAGATCAGCGTACACACCTTGTTTAACTGACATTCATCTGCAGATCAGATCCACCAGGATGGATTTTCAGATCTGCAGATGATTGACTGATCTGCAGATGAATGTCAGTTAAACAAGGTGTGTATGATGATCTGCAGATCTCATAGACTATGAATGCAATTTGCAGGAAGGGATCTTTTGCAGATACTGATCTTTTGTGTCTGTACAGCATCTTGCAAAGATTTTTTCTGATTGGGAGTTCAGCTCCATAGAAAAGACTGTGAAGTATGGCTCTCATACTACATGAAGGGTGGTAAGATTGGTCTGTGATCTTTCATTTTCCAAAGACTATAGTCTAATGTGTTTATGCACCTTTATGCTTCATACACACTTGAGATAAAAGTCTTTGGAAAATGTAAGATCACAGACCAATTTTACCCCCTTTCATGTAGTATGAGAGCCATACTCTACACAGTCTATTCTATGGAGCTGCACTCCCCATCAGATAAAATCTTTGCAAGATGCTGCACACAAAGATGCCCGTACACACTCAAAAGATCATTATCTGCAAAAGATCTGTTCCTGCAAAAAATCCATTCCTGCAAAATGCATACATAGTCTATGAGATCTGCAGATCCTCATACACACTTGGTTTAACAGACTTCATCTGCATATCTGGCAATCATCTGCAGATCTGAAGATCCATCCTGGTGGATCTGATCTGCAGATGATCTGCAGATGATTGTCTGTTAAACCAAGTGTGTATGAGGATCTGCAGATCTCATAGACTATGAATGCATTTTGGCCATACGATCCCTCTGATCAGATTCGATCAGAGAGGGATCTATCTGTTGGTCGAATCTGATGGCAAATCGACCAGTGTATGGCCACCTTCAAGCTAAATACCACCAGCAGATATGGACAGATGGATCAGGGATTGCTGCCAAAGAACGATCATTTCCCTGATCCATCTGGCTGAATCTGCAATCGTTGTGCGTGGCGGTTGAACGATCAATTGTGTAGATGATGGTTTACATGATTGTGGCAAAAACCTGCGCAAGTCAATGAGGAATGTAAAGATCCTAAATGACTCGTTCAAAAACAAATTATTGCCATAGGTGTTGTTAGAAATCATTCATTAAGAAATCGTTTTTATTGGGCACTGCTACTGCCTAGTGAATGCAGGGTCGGACTGGGCCACAGTAGTACAGTTTTTTCCCTCTGTGGGCCCCCCTCCAGGTCTCTGGTGCCCCCCTCCCCTCCTTGTCTGACAGAGCTCCAATTGCTGCCTGCAGCACAAAAATTCTCTTCTCAGTGCTGTAATCACTCATGCTGAGAACAGTGGCGTAGCTAAGGAGCTGTAGGCCTCGATGCAAATTTTACAATGGGGCCCCCCAAGCACTCTATACATAACAATTGATCCGACGCACCAAAACCTGCCAATAGCAACTACAGTGTCAGAGGTGCAAGAAGGGGATGGGAAATAGCGTGTTAATGATTACCACTGTTCAAAGTATCTATAGAAGTGATTATTATGAGCAAAGGACCAATAGAGAGGTAATACTGTAGTTGAGGGAGGGCCCTTCGGGGCCCCTTTGGCCCATGGGCCCCGATGTGGTCGTAACCTCTGCAACTTCTGCGGTCGCAACCTCTGCAAAGTAGGACATTACTTTATATTGAAGGAGGGGACTCTATGCAAAGTTTTGCTGGGCAGCAGTGTCTCTGAATTACAGTGCTGCTAAGATCATGTACATTTGGCCCTGTCCATAATACATCATGACCACGCCCACCTTCTGGTGCATGGTCACGCCCATTTTTCACCGCAATCATGGGATGTGTGGGCCCCAGGTTGAAATTTCTTTGGTGGGCCCCCAGTGTCCCAGTCCGACCCTGAGTGAATGCGCTCTGGTGGCTGCCTTGCAAGCAGTTTGAGTCCAACAAGAGAAAACCACTATACAAATATTGGAATTATTATTATGTCCAAATCCAGAGTTGTATGAAAGTAAATATTTTTTTATGAACTCCCCTGTCCATCCGCCTTCTGTCAGACTATCCAGCAGGCGAGCATCGCCGCTGATCTATAATGGCTGGCTAGGCGCCATCTAGCGGACTTCAATCAGAAATCGCTATTCTATACATTTTGTTAGGTGTTGCTGCCCCTTGTGGTTACCGGCAGCACTGCTACTCCTACGGCCACTTCCTGCTTTAGACGCCCAGGGTGGGACTGCGGAAGTATCGTTCAACATCGCCTGACTGTAGCTCCCCTCTCCTGCTCCGCATACCGACATCATGCCGGTAAGTGTCTCCGCGGCATGTCGCTGCTCTGCCGCTCTCATCCGGGTCGGGATCCGCCAGCTCCGGCTAACCCGGTTCTCTCCCATAGGAAGTGCCGGGTGAGGCCCGGTGATAAAAATGTCTTGCGTAAGATATACAATTTTATTGTATTCCCTGTTTTATAAAGCAGCCGGTGCGGCGCCTTGTATACTCCGGGCAGAGTTGTGTGGATGGAGCTCACACCGGCGGTGTATAGACTGACTGCACTCCATAGCTGTCATGGAACGCCTTCTTCATGTGACAGATAATAAGAGTATACTGGATAAATATGCAATAAATAGCTGCGAGCCGCACACCAGTGATTCCAGAGGTTCTATATTGTTACACCTGGAACGGATGAGGCTGAGTACAGCAATGATCTGGTATTGCTGCCTCCTGTGTGTGACATCTCAAGTGCCTCTGTGTAGTGCTAATGATTGGTAATTGGATTGCAGTGTGGCACTTTTTAGGTGTGGATGGTTGTATGAAGATACATACAGCCCAAGCAGCAGAAGTGGAGGCAAAAAGGGAACATGATGTGTCGGCCAGGAAGTGCCATTTGCAATGTTCCTGTTCATTAGAAAGCTGCAAGATGCAGTTTCACATACAGTAAAACACAAAATTATTTTAGTTTTTGTATTCAACCAAACAAAATTACCAGTGGTTTAGCAAATTAGTCAATATTGCTATCTTTTCTCATACTTCAACATAATCTCGAAATATGGAAACCTAACTGACTTCTCTCACTGCAATCAGGAATGGGCCTGTACCAATCTATAGTACAACTGTGCAGGTAGAAATTGCTGCTAGTGTGGCACATAATGGCAGCAGTTTTAAAGGCGCTAGTCTACTTTAGGGGACAGTTCTCCAACCACAGCACCCTCTACAGCACAACGTTTTGGCCAAATACTATGGGCGTAGTTTACTATAACCTATTGGAAACCTAGCAGTTTGAGAGGCTGCTGTCCACCCAATCACTCTAGCTGAATTTTCCTATGAGGTTTCCTGCTTGGTCCACTAAAGTAGACTAACGTTATTTTAAATGGTTGGACTCTATTCACAAAACGTCTCATAAATGACTTATTTATCACCTAAAGGTGGCCACTAACTGTCCAATTTCTAGCGAAAAATCGTTTGGGCGATCAGAAATTCTGATCGGACGAAAGATCGTTCACTACACCATCAACTAACCAATCTTTGCTTCCTATCTATCACGACCACCAAGAAAATCCAAATTTTCGTTCGACGAAAATTCATTCGGGCGACATTTTTTCCACTCGTTCATAATCGATTGTGTCCACCAATGGAGATTTACAACCAATCCGATCAGAATTTCTGATCGCTCGAACGATTTTTCGCTAGAAATTGGACCGTTAGTGGCCAGCTTAAAGAGACTCTGAAGCGAGAATAAATCTCGCTTCAGATCTCATAAATAGCAGGGGCACGTGTGCCCCTGCTAAACCGCCGCTATAGCGCGGCTTAACGGGGGTCCCTTCACCCCCAAAACGACCACTGCGACACTTGGTCGCAGATTTGGTCGTGATTTATTGCTTCCTGGAGGCAGGGCTAACGGCTGCAGCCCTGCCTCCAGTCGCGTCTATAAGCGGCGCATCACCGCCTCTCCCCCGCCCCTCTCAGTGAAGGAAGACTGAGAGGGGCGGGGGAGAGGCGGAGATACGCGCTGACAGACGCGCGTGGGGCAGGGCTGCGGCGGCTAGCCCTGCCCCAACCAGGAAGCGCTCCCCGGGTGTATCGAGGGGGATTTGGGGGTGAAGGGACCCCCATTAAGCCGCGCTATAGCGGCGTTTTAGCAGGGGCACACGTGCCCCTGCTATTTGAGGTCTGAAGCGAGATTTATTCTCGCTTCAGACTCTCTTAAAGTGATAAAAATAACCTTTTTATTTACAAGCAAAATAATCACTCAAAGTAAGTTGTTCCTGATTAACTTCATTTCAATATTACTTTTCTTACCTTAATTATATTATATTTTTGCTCTTTGGGAGCTTAAAAATGTAATGTAGATAAGGTGAAAACGGGTGAAAAAGCTTTGTGAATCATGCCCATTGGAGACCACTAGAACTAGAGATTTGTAGCTGCTTCAAAACTCACATAACATAGCTCTGTAGTCTTTCAGGTGTTAAAGAGAACCCGAGGTGGGTTTGAAGAATATTATCTGCATACAGAGGCTGGATCTGCCTATACAGTCCAGCCTCTGTTGCTATTCCAAACCCCCCTAAGGTCCCCCTGCACTCTGCAATCCCTCATAAATCACAGCCACGCTGCTGACAAACAGCTTGTCAGAGCTGGCTGTGTTTATCTCTATAGTGTCAGTCTGCTGCTCTCCCCGCCTCCTGCAGAACTCCAGTCCCCGCCTGCATCCCTTCCCTCCCTGCTGATTGGAGGGAAGGGGCAGGGACTGGAGCTATGCAGGAGGCGGGGGAGCAGCTGAGACTGACACTACAGATGTAAACACAGCCTCACAGCACGGCTGTGATTTATGAGGGATTGCAGAGTGCAGGGGGACCTTAGTGGGGTTTGGGATAGCAACAGAGCCTGGGCTGTATAGGCAGATCCAGCCTCTGTATGAAGATAACATTCTTTAAACACACCCTGGGTTCTCTTTGAAGGAGTCCTTCGCCTGTCAGCTTTCTGCAGTTCATGCAGTACATAAAAGCTCGTTGCTGGATTCAGTTTCTTAAACACGATCTCCAAGCGGTGCACATGTTGCACTTACTGTTTGAGGCATTCTTTTAAATCCATTTAGGAGAATAAGTACAGATTCACACAGGAGTATGTAGTTATTGCTGTACATGGACTGTCCAACAATATTAAACATGATGTGTGACACGTACCCTTATAACGGCTGAGAGACTGAGTCAAGCATGTGAACCTAGCAATGTCCATCAGGCAGGTACACATACTCAAAACGGCGCAGGGAAATTTGGGCGCACCATCTGCCGCCATAGGCTGTAATGTGAATTGTGGCTATAGAAGTGCGCACACAGTAATTTGAGTGCTGTCAAAAAACGAATCCCAGATTACTTTTAGGTGGTATGGCTGCAGAAATATTTCGGGGGATTATATTAAAGTTCCCACTGAGCATGCGTTTTACTCGGTGAGGAAGGCAGCTTCCGGGCAGCACGATCAGACATTATACTGTCACAGTATGTCTTTTCAGTATGCTTTAGCTTTCCTCCACTTCCTATCCTAAGAACGCTGAAAAACATAATGGTGACTTAATCTGACAGTCAATACCATTGCTATCCTATAGACACTATGGCCAAAAAAGGGAAAGATTTTGGTATGTTTTCTCCTCAGTCACAGCTGTATTGGGCAGCAGGTCCCCATCAGGAACCAGTGGTATAAGTGAGGGCGAGTTAGATTCTTCCAAAAGTACTTTATTATACTGTATTGACCATTGTTAGGGACTCCCGTTTTCCTTCCACATCGCAAAATACAAAAAGTTTATTGGCTCTCCCTCTCCACAAAACTTGCCTAAAGCCTCATTTACACGGTACAATTTTCTGTCAGATCGGATCTAATATACTAGGTACACAGTATGAGATTTTCTAGCAGATTTACTGTCAGATCAATTATTTCCAACATGTCTGATCATTTTCCGATCGATTTCCGATAGGAATGAATAGAAAACTTTCGGAAATCAGATCGGACATGTTGGAAATAATCGATCTGACAGTAAATCTGCCAAAGAATCTCATAGTGTGTACCTAGCAATAGACGTATCTATTAATTTCCAACCAGTCCAATCGGATTTTGCGATAGTTTTTGGGTACTTATTAAAGGAAAATATATTCACTCCAATGTGCTTGGGAGTCACTCAGACCCTGCCAAAGATCCATTATGCTGAATCTTTAGACACCATTTACATACCGTACACACTGAAGATTTTCACCTGAGAAAGTCTTCATTGGCGGACTCGGCTGAGTTTAATCTAACGTGTGTACGTAGTCCCCAATTTCATGAGACATTCCTTGGTCCATCCATCTTGTATGATGGATGAAATACCAAGAGTGAACTGTCTTATCTGTTCAGTTTCTTGGAGATCAGGTTGGCACTGGAAGTGGTTGCATAGTGCATAAAAAACATGCTTACTTCCTCAATGCATGTGCTGCATCATTCTATAATCATTTCACAGCACAGCTGTACAGCAATCTCCCACTACCCTCTCAGGTCTGTGCTTCACCACAACTCCAATAGAAGCAAAAAAAAAAAAAAACCTACATTTGCCTTCTTAAAACAAGGTCTTTAAAGGATACCAGAGCCCAAATGAGCTGCTCTGATGCTCCCCGCTTCCCCTGTTCTCCATTTTGCCCCCACCGCTGCCTGTAATTGCCCTACGGCCCGGTCTTCCGGTCAGCTTGGTCGTGCATCAGTGCGCCTGGCCGGGCTGCACAGGTACTACAGTACGCGAGCGCTCTGCACATGCGTGTGACATCATTGCGTGCTTTAGAACACATGCAGCCGGGCCAGTGCCTATGATACGTGACCAAGCCGACTGGAAGACAGGGCAGGAGAAAATTACAGGTACCGGAGAGGGCAGAATGGAGAACGGGGGGAGCGGTGCGCATCAGGACAGCTCACCATACATGCCTGCTACCCCTGTTTCTCATTTTCATTTGGGCTCTGGTAGCCTTTAAGCCCCTTATACATTCCCAGTGGTTCTGGGACACATTGAGCTAACTGGGTATTCCATAGCACAAATGTTATAGGGGTACCATAGTGACCTACAGTAGACATAAACCGGTATATGCTAGGTACACGCGATCCAATTTTGTTAGATTTCCATGCCCGATCCAATTTTTTTTTCCCTACATGTCCGATTTAATTTCGATCAATTTCCGTTCACTTCTATAAAAATCGATTGGAAAATCGGTTGTGTTGGAAAAAATTGATCTGGCGGGCTAATATAACATAAAATTGTGTGTACAGTGGCATAGCTAAGGAGCTATGGGCTCCGTTTTTTTTTTTTACATGGGGCCCCCCAAGCACTCTATGCATAATAATCGATACCGCGCACCAAAACCTGCTACTATTTAAAACATTTATAGAAGTGATTGTGACCAACACAGGGCAATAAAGAGCTAATATTGTGCTTGAGGGAGGGCCCCTCTGACCCAAGGGCCTGATGCGGTCGCTACCTCTGCAACCCCTACTGCTACGCCACTGCATGTGTACCTAGCATAAAGGTATAGAGTCACATCTGCAAGAATTAGTTTGTTCTACCACTCGCTGCCTGCCGCAGAAGCCAGTTATCTCTTGTAGTGTCATGCTACCTATAGTCTGTGTGAAGTTGTAGTCAAATAATTGATTATATCTATACTGTAGTCTAGTAGCTGTATGTGCCTAGTTCAGCTTGCACTGTAACCTAGCTTCTGTCTTTTTTCTTTACATTTTACGTTGCATTCCATTTACTTGTGAATTGTATAATGCAAAATATATGATAAAATCCTGGGTACATGACGAGGGGGATCTGAACTCCTCTGACATGTTTGGCCCTTGAAATGCTTATATGATTTATGCTTTTATTCAGGCCTACCACTCCATGTTAATGGAATCTGACACAAAGTTAACAGGAAACATGGCATTGCTGCCAATCAGGAGCCAGTTCAAAGGACCCGCCCCCAGAGAAAGTAAGTACTGGAAGGCATTTCAAACTTTTCATTCACATTCCTGTTCCAGACCTTCTTCAAGTTCCTGCTCGCTTGCGGGATAGTTTTTTTTCTCAAGCAGTTGTATGTCTAAGGTGTGATAAACAGGTAGTGTTTTTTTCTTTTCAGTCAGTACTTTAAAAATGGCTAAAAAGCATTTATATGTAGGTGCTTGTGAAAAGTAAATATATTATAGATTGTCCAGTCATACAGCTCTGTGAATGTTATGAACATACATTATACAAATGCTAACATGCTTTCCTCCAGAAGGATAAGTAAATGGTCTGGATTGGTTATCTCTTCAGTGGTCCTGGTCCCAGTCTTCCCTTTGGAGGCTGTTTATAGTCATTATCTTGCATATCTGCCCCTATTTTTGGTCCTTGTGATAACATTATATGATTATTGATAATCATTTATAAAGTGCCAACATATTCTGTGGTGCTGTAAGTAAGAAATAGACATGGAGTACATAATAGTACAGACAATGGTATACACCAACATACAAAATGTAAGTTTGCAAGGGCAGGGGCCTCCTCCTAGTGTTTCTTATTTTGCTGTAGTTTACCATATGAATGTGTACCAATTTTAGTGATATCTCAATCCACACATTAACTACCGGTATGTATGTATTTGTACAGTACTTGTATTACCGGATTTCATTACTGTACAGTGTCTTGAACTTTTTGTATATTTGTTCTGTAATATTTGTTTTGTACTATGTACAGTGCTGCAGAAGATGTGGCGCTATATAAATAAAATAATAATAATAATAATAATAATAATAATAATAATAATAATAATTGCTCTGCAATAACCAGCCAATGCCAATCAGTCAGTGGGAAGGACAGGTGGAAGTGGTGTGTGAATAACTAGCGCATAGATTTGTAGCATATGAAGCCATACAAAGTCCGATCAATCATATCTCCATCAATTTTGACCTAGAATTGATCAAAAGTATCGATAGGACAGAAATTTTCCATTGATCGATGGGGTGTAGTGTTGCACTGCATCGAACAGTACAGCGATGTGGTTCACTCGATTTTCAAGCTGTTTCCTGATGAAATCTATTGAAAATCGATGTGCTGTGTGTGGAAGGAATTGATCACTCTTTGGTCAGAATCTGATTAAATTGTGATCGATTGGATAGGCACTTTGGCTTATAATCAGCTGTGTATGGCTCCCTGAGATAAGGGAATTTTTATTTTATAGTTAGTCACAAGTCAGATTTGTGTTGCTCTGAGGGTCACAAGACAATATGCTGTATGTCTGTAAAACTGACTTTTATTGGGTTGGGGTTTAAGTTAGTGGGTGCTTTGTGTGGTTTAAGCTGGTGTTGTTGTTTTTTTTTTGTGTCCAACTTTAAGAACATTTTAAAAAATATCTATATTTGCACTTTATATAGATAATAGGATAACAGAGGTGCCAACAGTATAAAAAACACTAAAAGAACTTAAAAACCCATCTTGGTAATAGAGGAGGTAGTGGTGGATTTACCTCCTCCAAGCAGAACATACGACTGTGGATTTTCAGTCAAAACAATTTTATTGGATACTCCAAATAAAGTGCAACGCGTTTCTTGGGATACAAACCCGCTTCATCAGGCAACAACAGATAGGAGTAAATAGCATCTGCCAGTATCAACGCTGAGCCTTCAGTATAGTTAGCCAGGTATAGTGTACTTAGGTGTGGGTGCCTTCAGGATAGTTAGCCAGGTATAGTGTAGTTAGGTGTAGGGGCCTTCAGTATAGTTAGCCCGGTATAATGTAGTTAGGTGTAGGTGCCTATAGGATAGTTAGCCAGGTATAGTGTAGTTAGGTGTGGGTGCCTTCAGGATAGTTAGCCAGGTATAGTGTAGTTAGGTGTGGGTGCCTTCAGGATAGTTAGCCAGGTATAGTGTAGTTAGGTGTAGGGGCCTTCAGTATAGTTAGCCCGGTATAATGTAGTTAGGCGTAGGTGCCTATAGGATAGTTAGCCAGGTATAGTGTAGTTAGGTGTACTTGCCTTCAGAATAGTTAGCCAGGTATAGTGTAGTTAGGTGTAGGGGCCTTCAGTATAGTTAGCCAGGTATAGTGTAGTTAGGCGTAGGTGCCACTTACCTCCCTCCAGTTCCAGCGGCGGTGTCTGGGGCTCCTCCTGGTCTCCCCTCCTTCAGCCGTGCTGCCTAGAGTGCAGATCGGCGGTTAAATTAACATTCCGGCAGCTATGACGTCGCGGCGTCCTCCGCTGCCTTCTAATTGGCCGGCAGCAGAATCTGATAGCTGCCGGCTGCAAAATTTAACATGACGCGGCCTCGATCTACCAAATACGTGGTCGCGATCTACCGGTAGATCGTGATCGACCTATTGGGCACCTCTGTACTACACTATATTGGGCTCTTGGTGTTCTCTCTTTTTCCTCATATTTGCACTTTAAATTTGTAATTTCCAAGGCATTCAGACCGCTACAGCCAAAAGGATGAAATCCTATCTAACACTGTACAACACAATGCTGTATGCTATATTTTATAGCGAGAAGCAATATCCATTCGTTCAATAGCTCTTTCTTTTTTTTTGTTTTTTAGCCAAAGATAACGATATTATTGATGAAGCTATTTATTATTTCAAGGCCAATGTTTTTTTCAAAAATTATGAAATTAAGGTAAGTCATTTATTATGTGAGCTGTGCAATATTATTGTTCTAGCGTATTGACCCTTTTTTTAATGTGTGCTGCAGTGCCTTATTTTTTTTTCTTCCCTCAAAGCAGAGCGGTGCAGAGAGTGCTTGGTAGTTACCGGGTCCGCTCTCCTCCACCACCACCGGGATAAGCTCTTCTCTTCAATCACTGAGCGGCACTGTAACACTGACATCATCCTCTGGGTCCTGATCACACGATATGACGTGACCGGAACCCGGAGGAGGTTGTCAACATTACAGAGCCAATCTCCTCTTCCACCACTGAGCTGCGCTGTAACGCTGACATCCTCCTTCGGGGCCCACTTACGTGTCCTATCCTGATCGGGGACCCGGAGGAGGATGTTGGCATTACAGCGCTGCTCAGTGGTGGAAGAGGAAAGAGCCGATCCTGTGCCTGAATCAGGTAAATGTAAAGCGCACCCTGTCGCTCTGCATTAGGCAGCCTGAGATTAGCCGGCTGCGGCTTAGTCATTCATCTGCTACAAAGTGTGGCTTTCTCTATCTCTGCTACTTGTATTCTCCTTTAAATAAGATACACAAATGATTGAATAGGATCCTAAGAAGCTTGGTGTACCTGAGCTGAGTGTACCATCGGGGCCGCACGGCTCCTCTTATACATTCATGGCCTCGCAGTAGCTACTGAGCCTGCCTACGCAGTAAGCCGGAGCCATGGGCTCTGTGTTACTGCGCATACATGGGCAGGCTTGAGCCACGTAGCCATGATATGGAGAGTAGCCACGCTCACCAACCGGGGACACCGGACCACCGAGGGAAGCCTCACTAGTATCCTGAGGCTTCCCTCTCTTAATGGTAAGTATCTGTTTTTTAACACGAGCTTTGCCTCGGGTTCATTTTAATAGGCCAATAAGGTAGTTTAAGCTGAACTCACGATTTAAAGAGAACCTGTCAGGTAAAAAGGTGCCTAAGCTAACAGTGCTACAATTCAGGTGCAGTGTGGTGCCTTCTAGTACCTTCACTCTTCTTTAGACTGACGTGTGAGCCCAGGAAACCCTCAAGACATGCGTTGTATACAGAAGCACAGTGAGTAAGGGCCCGTTTCCACTAGGGCCGGATCTGCAGCTTCCCCGCATGCGAGCTGGAGGGGGAATGCTGCCTATTTGGGCAATGGCTTGCCATCTGAATCGCATTACAGTTCGAATCTGGACTGCAAGCTGCAGTTTACCGCAGCATGCATCTGAATCCTATTCCCTATAGCCGTGCATGGCAAGGCTACAGGGATTCGGATGCATACTCGCATTACTGCAAGTGCTCAGTGGAAACCAGCCAAACACTGAATCTACAATGCAGGCTCTAGACATTAGGCATGGAGTTTGCACTTTGCTCCATGTTTATGCAGGTCTCTCGAGTACTTTAGATTCAATTCTAAATACATGCTGGTAGGTTAACTGACCCTCACCAGAAAAACAGAAAGCCCCGTTCTGCATTAGGGAATTAGATTGGAAGGTACTTTGAGGGATATGGGCATAGTAGATTTTCATTGTGCTTCTTAAAGTGCTGTGAAAAATGTGTGAATGCTATTTATACATGTAAAAGAAGAATAAGAGCACCTCAAATATTTCCTGACTATGTGCAGCACGCCAGTCAGTAGCCCCAGCTCAATATTTTACCTAATTGAAAACCTTTCGACAACCAGTGTGCACCTAGCTGGTGTTAAAATGCTACAAAGTACTGCACCACAAAGCCTGCTTTGTACAACAATACTGGGATCTCTTTACTAACCAAACTAAGGAGACCAGAGTGATACTTTTTTTTTCTGAGTTCTGAAATTGGTCACAAATGCAGAGTAAATATATACCACATATTAATTCAGTGATCCGGCAGCTGCCTGTCCCCGAATTACATCTCCCTCTGAGTTGCGACTACTCGGAGGGGGAATAGTATTTACCGCTGCCGGGGAGTTTAGTAGCAGCGGGGAGCGCTGTCATTCAGCTTGCCCTGTGCCGAACTGCCCGGCACCGGGAGGAGATGTTCCCATTCACTACAAGCAGGTGGCCACCCCAGACTCTTGTTAATACTAATACCCAATCTAATAACCATAGACTTACATAATTTTTATAGATGTAAATTATAGCTTTTCTTGACTGGCCTAAACCTCTACAAATGTGAATTTCATATCTTAAAGGTACCCTGAAGTGAGAGGGATATGGAGGCTGACATATTTATTAAAACATTAAACAATGCACATTGCCTGGCTGTCTTGCTGATCCTCTGTTTCTAATACTTTTAGCCATAGATCCTGAACAGAGCATGGAGATCAGGGGTTTCTGACAAGATTAGCTTGATACTTGTTTCAGGTGCGTGTGATTCAAGCACTACTGCAGCCAAAGAGATCAGCAGGACCACCAGGCAACTGGTATTGTTTGAAAAGAAATACACTTGGCAGCCTTTATATACCTAGTTTCAGATTCCACTCATCCTTTAACTTCAGGTTTAAAATAAGTCAGTTTTCTTGCACCTGTACAACGAATCCAGATTCCACAAGGTGGTCTGCAGGCTCACCAGTTGTGCTTGAAGAGTTGAGCAATGTGATGATGTAATCACACTATCCCACCTGAGATATGAGTTCTGCTGGAAAGACTTGTGCAGATAGTCATTAGGGGGACTCCTTTTACAGTGTTTTTTTTTGTTGTTGTTGCAGTGAGGAAAAGTTTGTAGCGAAAATGCTTTCCTTTTTGCTTTCTCTTGCTGGTATGCTTATAGAGTGAGTTTCTAAATGTGTGCTTTTTATTTTAGAATGAAGCTGACCGGACATTAATATATATTACTTTATACATCTCTGAATGCTTAAAAAAACTGCAAAAGGTGAGCTGTACATTGATATACACACAATGATGTTTTACTGGGGTATGTGTGGGCACCTGCAGTTTATATTTGGTGTATCATCATACTACAGGGGTGTCCAAACTTTTTTTTTTTTTTTTTTAAGGAGTTACAGATTTAGTGATGTGAAAGTGTCAGAGGGTCATCAGCGCCTGTTAAGGTGGCCACACACGATACAATAAAATGATCTGATTTTAGATAAATATGATTGGATCTCCTGAAAATATCAAAAGGTGTTTTTTTTTTTTGTTTTTTTTTTTTTTTTTCAAAATCCAATCGGATTTCCGGTTTATTGTTTCCGATTTCAAACAAGCCGGAATGCTGGACATTTTTCTTCAATTTTTCTAAAGACTGTATGGTGTGTGTTTTGTCAATTTATTAATATACACAGCCTAGCAATTTTCTCAGTTTCCAACCATTTTTATCATAATTGGGGAGTAATTGAACATATGTGTTTTGGTACATTGGTCAGATTTTTGAAATGTTACAATCAGTCGGAAAAATTTATTGCAATTCTTGAATTGAACAGATATTTTAAAATATTGTATGGTGTGTGGCCACCTTTAGTTAGATGCGAGTTGGCCAAGTCGCACACTACCGCACATAACAATCATACAAAACTATCTTTGGAGCCTGCAGGGCTAGGGGTCTGAAATTTGGCACAGACATAGATTCGGGAGGGGGGGAGAAATACTTCGCTGTAGGAGGCATGGTTGACCAGATTTAATGAATGGGGTTTCCTGTGAACAGTGTAGATGCCAAAAACAAGCACTAAATGACACTGCATATAATTATGATGGGGAACTGCAGTGGAGGATGGCACGCTAGTCTACATTGTGCCGCGCCACGCCCCCTGAATTGCCTATTCATGTGGGCGGGCCAATCATCACAGGGAGCTGTAGGTAAAGAGCGGCCCTCTACATTGTGGTTGGCCACGCCCCACAGATTACTTTTACTCATTTGGGCATGACAATCATCACAGGGCGCAGCTGCGCAGGGTGGCTCTCAACATCTTGGCAGCTGCAGAACAAAATTAAGGGGGAAGATGCGGGCTGTGTAGTATTTGACTTCGAGCCGTGATTGGCCCATGGGCTGGACTTTGGACATGCCTGTCATACTTGGTTATTAAAAGGTTTCTTACCTTTACACCAGGGACATTGTCATTTTTATGCAAAATAGTCAGGTGTACAAACTAATAAGTGTATTTAGTAAGTTGGCTTAATTCTAGAGTAGACTTTGTAAACGTGCAGAAGCTGAGGATTTGAAAAAACATGGATAAAATGTATTTGTGGCCAGACAGCTGTTGGCTAAGGGAATGAGTACTAAGAGATATAGTAAATGGATCATATTTAAAATGGGAAGTTGTGAACAGTGGGGTCCCACAAGAGTCTGTACTAGGTCCAATTCTTTTCAACTTAGTAATTAGTGACTTAGTGGATGGAATACAGACTAATATTGCCATTTTTGCAGAACATGCAAAATTATCATCACTAAGCAGGATAGTGATATACTACAGAATGTTTTTGACAGCATGGCTATATGGGTAGGCATATGGCAGATGACATTTGATGTTGATCAATGTAAGGTCATGCATCTTGGATTTGCCAATGCCAGTTGCGTTATACCAAATCAACTAAATGGGATAAAGCTGAGAACATCTGATTTGAAGACAGACTTAGGAATAATGGTTTATAGCAAGTTAACCAGCTTTATTCAGTGCCAGCAGCAGCTAAAGTAAATTAAGATTGAGGGTTGCATAGAACTATAAATGAAATCACAAAATACCAGTGTACTAATCCCTCTGTATATATCATTTGAGAGGCAGCATCTGGAGTATGATACAGTTTTGGGCATCACACTATAGGAAGGACATTGATCATCAGTAAGGGGCTCTTCATAGTCAGAGGGGTTAAAATGTTGAACATCTTAATAGTTACTGCAAAAACTGTAGTTGCATTTACAATGGCTTGGATACTTTCCTTATGCTAGGAATACCCCAATACCACCAAAGTAAATCTGCCAAAAAACTTGTTGAGTATTCCCAGCATTACATTGAATTGGCATCAACTACTATGATTGCTAGATGTGGGGAGATGATAACTTGGTGCAGGGAAGGAGTTTCTGCCCTTGTGGCTTTTCTTTCCTGGATTGAGGTGCATTGAGGCTGAAGAGGTTGAATTTGACGGATGCTTGTGTTCTTCTCCAGCCTAGATAACTGTAACAATATGACACAACATCTTTGATATATCAGTGCAAGCTGTCATTTTCTCAATTGATTTTGAATTTTGTTTAACTTTTAATTTATTTTGAATTAGTGCACTTCTAAAGGCCAAGGAGAAAAGGAGATGTACACACTGGGGATTACAAATTTCCCAATCCCAGGAGAACCAGGATTCCCCCTCAATGCCATGTATGTGAAACCAGCCAACAAGCAGGAGGATGGTAAGGCTGGGAAAGGTGGCTGGTTTATAGCCAGATCTTTGTAACAGATGTTGGGGGATGCCAGGAGATTGACTAAGGCCTCGTTCACATCATTTAGCGCAGATGGCTGTGCGATCGGAACGCAACGCGTCCAATCGCACGCCATCTGCGCTCCTATGCGCTGCAGATCCCATTCATTACAATGAATGGGATCTGCGCTGCGATTCACAAAAATGCGTGCAGTACGCGATAGCGCAATCGCGCTGCCACGCAGCGCATATGATGGGAACGGTAGAAGGGCTGTCTATGCCCTTCTACCGTTCTTGCGTGTCGCACACTATACGCGCTGCCAAAATGCGCATGGCAGCGCGTATAGTCTGAACGAGGCCTAAAGGTGCGTTCCTGCATCCAGTCCTGATTGGCCCATTTTACCACTTCCATGTAGTGTGATAGCTTACCTATACAATGTTCAAATTATTCAAAATATGTTGGCCCTCATACTACATGGATGTGATAATGTTCGCCAAACAAGATTGGATGTTTGTATTCACCTTCAGGCTAGGTTCACACTCGCCGTGGATAGTGACAGTGCATTCGTAGTCACCCTCCATGGAAAGTGCCTATGGTGTCACCCTCCTTGGAGTAATTGTACTGCATTGTACCTTGCACTGGTCATGTCATGACAGCATTGTCTGGTATCCAGGAAAGTCATGGATGCTGCGAGTTTGCATCCTGGCATTGCAATGCACAGAACACTGGGCGTACCACACATCAGCACATCTGAATAGATCCTATGTTTACTGCAGGATCGGTCAAGATGCCCATTGTGGTCCATTCTGTGAATTGGACAGTTTTCGGTGCTAGTGTGAACCAGCCCTAAAATTCATATTAAGGCTTTGAGTACATGGGCATTTATTTTGCATTTGTACTGCATTTCTAAAGCACAATGAAAGCATCTCAAATGCATATAAAGATTCATCAGAGATCTTATAGAGCAGCATTGACCTATATGAAAAGGCTGTGTTTGGATTGTATTGGGTGTTTCCAAACAGCTGACAGGTTTGATGCCATATTTTGTTTTTCCAGATGGTCTCTGTGCACCTCCTGTCCCTGCTGTTTGTGTGGTCTCCAGCTTAATGAAGCCTGTGTTCCCTGCATTGGCTGCAGTATGAGAGCGTTACCAATACTGCAGCAGTTGCACCACCTTGTTGCTAATGTGCTTTTGCTCTCTCTTTGCTGTAGAGGTGATGAGGGCCTACCTGCAGCAGCTGAGACAGGAGACAGGACTGCGGCTGTGTGAAAAGGTGTTTGACCCTCAGACTGACAAGCCCAGTAAGGTAAGCAAGCAGCCAGTCCAACCTGCAGCCATCATTTTGCAATTCTACTACCCTCATGTGGATGTCTATATTTTATGGTTAATTTTGGACCTTTAGAACTTTATCTACTTAACAAAAAAGAACGACCATATGTGTGGTCGATGTTAGTTGACTCCAGGAAAAAACAAACAAACCTTAAACTGCATTTTTCACTTGCCCAAAGTGTTTGCCATTTTCAGTAAACAAGGAGCTTTGAGTGCACGTCTCATCCAGTCATCCAGTGTGCACAGACAGCACTATTTCACTTCTGAAGCCTGCTTGTCACCTGAGTGGTTGTTATGATCACTTATTGTGCAGTGAGGTTGCAGTTTCAGGAAGCTGCAAGGCTGAGAAAGGAAATGATGGTGGCACTTGCCTGCCGTACAGTGATGATGCAGTCATCTGGCTGAGCAGAGATACAAATCTATTGGAAAGTGAAACCGTTCAAATGCTTGTATTTTAACTTTAGAATAAGTGGGGTATTTTAAAGCCCAATTCTTGAAAATAGTTTTCCAGTTTTCATCCCTTTACCCTAGTCTACAGTTAGAGCTCATACATTACCTATGGAGGTCTTCAGCTTTGGGGATTATGTGACACTCCCCACATTACAAGTGGGCTTGTCTGTCTTTTCTGGCAGCAGCTAATGCCACCCCAGTTGCTGCTCCATCTCTTTTCCATGAGAAAGTCTAGAAGGGAGGGCGTAGTTGCTGCACCCCTTCCTACAACGTGGTGCTGATTCTACAAACTGCATCCTCCATTTGCTAGTTAGTCAGAACACTTTTCAGTTCCACTTATTTCTATATGTGTGCAGCAGTATAATCTCAGTGATAATGTGGTGTGTTTTTGTTTCAGTGGTGGATGTGCTTTGTGAAGAAACAGTTTATGAACAAATCCCTGTCTGGCCCTGGACAGTGAAGCTGTAGAACATGGAGGGTGGAGAACTTCAGCATCATTCAGTTCAGTCTTGAAAAAAAAAATCTTTTATACTGTGTTGTAATATGACTGGCCATAGCCAAATCGGGAAATCTGGTATTGGGAGGAATATTCCATGTTAAGCTGGTGCTTAATAAAAGTGATAATGCTTTTCTTGATTGTTTGCCTTGTGGGTTAATGCTTTGCCTGTATCTCCACTGGCTGGAGAGATACCATCACACACCACCTCCTGTATGCTAATAAATAATATACTGCTATCCTGACAGTGTTTTGGTCTCTTGAGTAATCATAGAAGTACACAATTTCAAACCCCAGGCTTAGAGTGGATCCTTGTGTGCATTTTTTTTATTATTATTGCAGGTAAAGTTCCACAGCGAGGGCACTACACTGGATTGGTACTCTTTCAGATGGTCGGCTGAATAGCGTTTTTGTCATCCTGCCTCTTGGCCATGAACACCGCTCGGGTGCTGTGATGTCGCATCTGAGCACCGCAGCGCTCAGTTGCTACGGGGGGTGGGGTGGAAGTTGGATTGGGATGCCACTTTACCTACTGTACCAAACACTAACAAATGTCTGGCCGGTGCACAGGAGCAGCTGACAGGCTGTGCATTCACTGCCCTCAGCCTTCTGTGGCCTTAGTCGCCTCTGTTGAGAGGTTGCTATTTTATGCCTGCATAGTTTTTGGGGGTGTGACTGCTACTATTGCAAAGGCAAGTTGGAGTTCTGTTACCAGAGTTGGGATGAGGAATGTCCAATAAGGGCAAATTGTGGTTATATGAGTGGCACCTCTAGGTTATCAGTACCCCTCTTCTTACATACATTGCTTTTGGTATTCCAGCCTTGCCACACTATAATTTACTTTTGGTGTTCTTTATTTTGTTTCTGGGAGGTTCTTGGAGTGTCCAGATTTATCGCTCACTTTTTCTGACTGCTTACCCAAACAACTGGGCCTTTCTAGTCAGGGAGCAGCAGGCAAAGTTAATGTGACACACATTTCAAAAGGTTATTCTGTATGAATTTCAGTGGTTAAAGTGGATCTTAGTGTCCTTGCATAAAAAAACACCACCTTGTTAACCACTTAAGTACCAGCGGTGCCTGCCCACTAAAGGACCAGAGACAGTTGGTACCAGAAAACTCCAGATACCGATGAATTGCCGCACATACCCACCACAACCGCCATCCACGCCGCACGCCCGGAGCCTCAGGCCACCCACTCTGCAGTTATGTAGCTATGAAGTATATTTTTGCATGAGGTGCCATCCCCTGCGCCCTTTTTCCAGGTGACTTTTTTACATGAATGCGTTTATGGTTACTGATATAATGTACTCTTAAAGTGAACCTACAGTGAAAATAAAATTCTGAAATGACTTTGATAGGAAGTACGGATAATAAATATAACATTGGCATTTTTATTTTCAGTTGTATAGCTTTATTTATACACTCTGTCTTTTAAGCTGTGAAACAAAGCAGAACTTTTTTTGAAATTTCCTACAGCAAAACTTTATCTCAAGTTGTCTCTACCTTTTTTTTCCTAGCTGATCAAGCTTCTACTTGCTCTTCAGAAAACAGGACAGACTTCACAAGCTGTCAAGCTCAGAGAAGTTCTTTGCATAGATAACTCAAGGTTTTTATTAACTCTTCTTGTACTGGAAAAGAAAGGGAATTCACATTGTTTTAGTAGGGCTAGTAGTATATGTGTACAGTATATGTTTCTCACATGTCACTTCAGGTTCACTTTAACAGTAAATGGGAACTGGCCAGAGCTTAATAATGCAGAAAATGGGTAAAGTTGCCATTACTTTGCATCAAAGAGATAAGTATAACCAGTAAGCAAAGCAGCATGTGTGAGCGAGCAGATCTTGTAAAGAGTTGTGCTGGAAGTGGAGAGGAGTCCAGCAGAAGACAAAATATTTTGGAAAAGTGTTATTTACCTCTAACCTTTGAGAGAAAAAAAAATACTGGTACTTAGAGACTATGAAGCGACCCCAAAAAAATGTATTTGATTTGTATGTGTAGTACAGCTAAGAAATAAAAAAGAAGCAGAGACATACAGTAGGTATAATATTGTTTCCAGTATAGGAAGAGGTAAGAAACTACAGTTATCTATGCAAAAGAGCCATTGCGCTCCATGACTTTGAGCTCTGTCTTTTGAAGCTTATTATCTCAAGTGTCTGTAAATGTATTTTATTTTTCTCTGCAGAGAAGGGTTCAAAAGTTCATGTGTTGTTCTATAAAATCAGTTAGAATGCCGAGCAGTGTGTAAACTGTAAATATTAGAGAATGATGTAATGTTATAAAAAAAACTATATAACTGAAAAAAAAGAATATTTTCTCATTGTTTGGGGCTATTATGCTATTGCTACTAATGTTCTAGTAATTATTCGTACTACACAACCAATTCATTATTTATTTATTTTTTTTATTTTTTTTTGCTTCAGTGGCAAGCCTCAGTCTAGAAGCTTCCTGGATAGTCCTGGTGCTCATTGTTCCAGTGTTGGGTTCCTCTAGACATATTTGACAATAACATGCTCTTTTTGGGCATGCTTCTGTCCAAATATGAGCTTCATTGTATTGCGAGCACAAGGTCAGTCTGCACATGTCCAGTAGAACCTGCTTGTGTACAGCTTTTTCCTCTGTGCATCAGCTGGCTTCATTCTGCTGATCATGTATGAACTGTCCTCCCTCATGCCCAGTACAAAGAAACTGGTACTTGGATGGGAGTGTGACCATGGAGAAGGGGAGAAGCGGTGTGCTTAAGGAGGATCTGGGAAGTCCCTGGAGCTTTAAATGGAAATTAAAAGGATACCAGAGCCAAAAGACTCTAGTTAAACAGGCATATACTGTGGGTAAGGTGGTATAAGGAAATACAGCACCTTCCGTTCCCTTCAGTCACTTGCCGTTCTCCTGCAGTAATCCCCGTTCTTTTGACTGACTCGCATAACCTAGCATCCTGCGCTGCAGCTGGGAGCGCTATGCCCAGCAGCAATTTTTGTGTACTGCGCATGCGCAGTAGCCGGGCCAACTTTGTGAGGGTTGCTGCTGCTGGCTGGAGGGACTTGGAAGCATGTCGTGGGCACAGGATGATTCCATTTCCTTTAAGGTGAAAATGTAATACAAGTGAGCATCAAAAATGTCTTATCTTGCCAGGAATATATCCTTACCAGAGTCAGAAATTACATTAAATGATAGTATCTTGGGAAAATTTGTTTTTTTTTCCCAGTCTTATTTTGTATTTAAAAGCTAAACATATAGGTTTGACATTACTATCTTAATTACTTTTTAATTTAGGCTCCACACAGATGAATCTTAAACTACTTACACTGCTCCTACACTAAGACATTTGCCATCTAACTAGTTATCAGTGAGAGTTATACTACAGTCTGATTGCAGGGAACCTGGCATTTAGAGCCGTGAATTCTTAACCCTTAAAGAGACACTGAAGCGAAAAAAAAAAAATGATATAATGAATTGGTTGTGTACTATGAATAATTACTAGAAGATTAGCAGCAAAGAAAATATTCTCATACTTTTGTTTTCAGGTATATAGTGTTTTTTCTAACATTGCATCATTCTATAATATGGCAGATTACACAACATTCTGCATTCAAAATGAGTCTTTCAGAGCAGTCTGTGAAGTAATTACATCTCCTCTAGCAGAGGAAAAGTAAACAGTACAATAACACTTGAGATAATAAAAGTCAGATAACAGCCCTCTCCAAGACTAACTTGGTCGGAGAGCTTAATGGCTTGTTTGCATAGAGATAACAACTGGAGTTTCTCAACTCTTCCTGTACTGGAAACAATTAGACTGATGTATCTGATCTTAATGTTTTATTTCTTAGCTGTACTACACATACAAATCATAATATCATAATTTTTTTTTCGCTTCAGTGTCTCTTTAAGGCTGCCATACACTGGTCAATAGCCACCAGATTGACCAACAGATTCCTCTCTAATTGAATCTGTTCAGAGAGGGATCTATTGGCTGCTCATACACTGCACACAGATTTTGAATCGATTTCAGTTTGAAATCGATTCACAACCTGTGGAGCTGCCTCGCCGCCTCTTCTCCCCCAAGCAAGAAATACATTAGCTTTCCGGCCGATGCGAGTCCCCGGGTCCGTGCTGTCCCTTTCTCTAGCTGACCATCTTCTCTTCACTTCCTCTCCTGAGCAGAAGCTCAAACAGTAGAGGGTGCTCTACTGTTTGAACTTCCCCTTTTCACAGGAGCGGAAGTGAGGAGGTGATGCCAGAAGACCAGCTGGAGAAAGGGAAAGCACGGACCTGGGGACTCGCGCCGGCGGAAAGGTGATGTATTGCTGTAATGGTCGTCACCAAATGGAACGGCGCTAACGACGTGCTCCTGACCCGCCGGTGATTGAGCTAAATTTTCCACCTGGACTGAATCGATTGATTTTAGATGGAAATCAGTTGGTCAGCGTTTGCATTAACTTTCACAGCAGATTCGATCACACCTATCGCACATATATCAGCAGAAAAATCAATGTAGTCTGAGGGGGAAAAAAGAAACACGTGCTAGATCTAAGAAGGATAGGGACTTTGTCTGCACATGTTTATCTCGTGTTACATCTCACTTCAGCTATCCTTTATCTTTGCTATGTATATGTTATGGCCAGAACCCGAAGTCTGCCCACTTCAGGCTCTGGCCGGTCAAAACGAAAAGTGGCTATCTGCAGGCTGCGGCCAATGTGAGAAAGGAATGAAATTCAATTCGATTCCCGGCAGCATAAATGAAGCTTCTCGGCTCTGGCACCTCCCCCTGCCCATCTCCTATTCACCTCCGGCAGCCAGAGACACAGGCATTCCCCTAGAGTCGGTTGACGCAGCAGGGAAGCAGAGCGGGAACGCTTGGAGACATTGCTTCTGCCAGCACCTGCTCTGCAGGAACTAATGGCAGGATTCCCTGCCACGACGATCGACTCTGGGGGCTTGCGTGTGTGTCACTGGCTGCCAGCGGTGTATAGGAGGGGGGCAGGGGGAGGAGCCAGCATCATTTCTCACATTGCCGCCAGTGTAATCTAATTGACTCTAATTCGTTTCTCACATTGGCCGCAATGAGACGGCCACTTCTAGTTTTGACTGACCAGACTTACACATGTGCTGGTCTTTGCAATCCCAAAAAAAAAGTTCAGCTTTAGCTCCCTGCCTATATCATCTACAAGTGCAAATTCATTGTCCGCTTAAGGTACACTAAGGGCCCGTTTCCACTATCGCGAATCTGCATGTGTTCCTGCATGCAGATTCGCACAGCCAATACAAGTGGATGGGCCTGTTTCCACTTGTCATTTTTCCTGAGCGTTTTTCTGCACGGCAGAACCCTCAGAATTCACCTGCGTGTGGAATGCATGCGAATCGTCGCTAATGTATTTAATAGGGAAATCGCCTGCGGCTTTGGTATGCGAATTTTCATGCGAATTCGCATGGAAATCAACACCGGCACTGCCATGGTTAAATTCGCATACAGCATCATTCATGCGAATTCGCATGAAAATTCCCATCCGCATGTGAATTTTTACTGCGGTGATTCGTACCGCACAAGTGGAAACGCGCCCTGATAGATTTGCAGCAGATTCAACCATCAGATAGATTTGTCAGGTCGAATCTGACAGGCATCTATGATCTCTGCCACACACTAGGAACAGATTTACAGTAGATTTCAGAATGAAATTATTTAAAAAAAATCGAGATAAATGAATTATTCACCATTAGAGCTAATGCAACCCTATGGGCCATCGCTTTGCTGCCAGCAGCAGATCGACCTAGATTTTCCATCCTGCCAGATAGATAAAATCGATCATTCGGTGGCTGAAATCCATCAGTGTATGAGCCCCTTTATGGTGAACATTTAGCCATGCCTCCCCAAAATCCTTGGCAGTCTAGGGGTTCCAGGGCTTTCCTCCTTTATTGAATACTTGTGTTTCTGTTGCTCCATTCTGCTTGGCGGCAAAGTCCCCTAGGCTCACTCTGCATGAAGGATCAGTGTCACTCAATTTCTTCATCCCGAGAGCAGTGGCTCAGCTCTCCTTACACCAGTGGGCATTTTTCTGTAATGTAGATTAACCACTTGACGACCACAGAGTTAACCTCCCTAACGACCAGGCTGTTTTTTTTTAGCTTAGCTCAGCTGAGCTGTGCAGTTTCTTCAGCCTCCTGAACAGCCCAGCTATGGAGCCCCACGATCGGGCTCACCTTTTTTTTTTTGTCCCTAAGGGAACATGCTGCTGGAGGTGTCTGATCGCTGTGGCCGGGTTTTTTTTTTTTTTTCTTTCCCCCTCAGCCTGTATCAGGCTGTTTCTCCCTCCCCTCAGCTGTTCACAAAATTGAACAGGACGGTGATCTGTCCTGTTCTGCCTCTCATAGGCATCAGCCTATGAGAGGACGGTGATCCCCAGCCAATCAGAGGCCAGGGATCGCCCATCTTGTTCAGCGCTGCCGGAGATTGCAGCGCTGTACAGTTGTAAACAAAGGGGATTTCTTTCCCCTTTTGTTTATAAACAGCGTGCTAGCCGCAATCTGCAACTCCGCTCCGTGAACTGGCAGGGATGATTGCACATACGTGCCAAACTGCAGCTCCAGGACTTGACGCCAATTGGCGTTAGGCAGACCTGGGGCTGCCGCCACGTCCATTGGCATGGAGTGGTCGTCATGTAGGTAAAGGAAACCCGAGGTGAGAGGGATATGGAGGCTGCCATATTTGTTTTCTTTTAAATACCAGTTACCTGGCAGTCCATCTGATCCTGTGTCTGTAATACTTTTAGCCATAGACCCTGAATTAGCATGTACAGATCAGGTACTCTGACTCAGGTTTTACTGGATTAGCCATATGATTGTTCCAAGGTTTTGACTCAGACACTACACCAGTAGATCAACAGGAATGCCAGGTAACTGGCATGGTTTACAAGGGAGTATATATTGCAGACTCCTTATCTCAACTCAGGTTACCTTTGAAGTGTACCAGGGATTGAACTATTAACCCAGGTAAGAATCAATACTTACCCGGGGCCTTCCTCCAGTCCTATAAGCACATCTGAATCCCTCGCCGCTGAGGTCTGCGCGCAGGCAGAAAACCCAGACTGACGCGACTGAACCAGTTACCGAGGCTGATTATGGTTGACTGCCGGATGACAGCGTGGGGCTCAGATGTGCTTATGGGGATGGAGGAAACCCTGGGTAAGTACTGATTCTAGCTATTGTTTGATCTCTGGTTTACTGTAAGGTCCTTGCTTGATGAGGTCATCAAGCGAGGGACCCTCAAAGACGCAGTAGAGAAGAACGCCTGCCGTAATCTTGCGAGCAAAGCCGCTGCTCCTGGGACAGACCAGACTTAAAGGACAACTGAAGAGAGAGGTATATGGAGGTTGCCATGTTTATTTGCAATACCAGTTGCCAGGCAGGCCTGCTGACCCCCTCTCTCTCGCTGATACTTTCAGCCATAGACCATGAACAAGCAGCAGATCAGGCGTTTCTGATATTGGCCTCAATTCACTAAGCTTAACTCCTGTCTTTAATAACTCTTCAGAGCTGTTATACAGTTATCACCATGGTGATATAATTGTGATAACTGTAAAACAGCTCTGAAGAGTTATTAAAGACAGGAGTTAAGCTTAGTGAATTGAGACCATTGTCAGATTAGCTGCATGCTTGTTTGTGTTATTCAGACACTTCTGCAGCCGAACAGACCAGCAGGGCTGCCATGCAACTGGTATTGTTTAAAAGGAAATAAACATGGCAGCCTCCATAGTCTTCTCACTTCAGTTGCCCTTTCAATGAAACCTGTATTGAGACTGTCATGGGTTGTCATGTTACTTTAAACCAGTAAAGGGCAAATGCACGACTAATACACATGCACCTTAAATGCTACACATTTTTGTGATAGCGGTTCTTTAAAAGGGATACTGTAGGGGGGTCGGGGGAAAATGAGCTGAACTTACCCGGGGTTTCTAATGGTCGCCCGTAGACATCCTGTGCCTGCGCAGCCACTCACCACTGCTCCAGCCCCACCTCTGGAATTTCTGACTTTAAAGTCATAAAACCACTGCGCCTGCGTTGCAGTGTTCTCGATCCCACTGATGTCATCAAGAGCACACAGCGCAGGCCCAGTATGGTCTGTGTCTGCGCAATACACTCCTGGTGACATCAGCGGGAGCAAGGACACGGCAACGCAGGCGCAGTGGTTTTCTGACTTTAAAGTCAGAAATTCCAGAAGTGAACTGGAGGCGGGGTCGGAGTATCGGTGACTGGCTGCACGGACACAGGATGTCTGCGGGGGACCATTAGAAGCCCCGAGTAAGTTCAGCTCATTTTCCCACGACCCCCCTACAGTATCCCTTTAAGGAAGTGGTTAGTATCTCTCCCTTCCGATAAATGTTGTTTCTGCTTGGAGACTTACTTTAACCACTTCACCACTGAGGGGTTTTACCCCCTGAGCACCAGAGCAATTTTCACCTTTCAGCGCTCCTTCCATTCATTCATCTATAACTTTATTATTACTTATCGCAATGAAATGAACTATATCTTGTTTTTTTCGCCACCAATTAGGCTTTCATTAGGTGGGACATTATGCCAAGAATTATTTTTTTCTAAATGTGTTTTAATGGGAAAATAGGAAAAATGTGGGGAAAAAAATAATTATTTTTCAGTTTTCGGCCATTATAGTTTTTAAATAATGCATGCTACTGTAATTAAAACCCATGAAACGTATTTGCCCTTTTGTCCCGGTTATAAAACCATTTAAATTATGTCCCTATCACAATGTTTGGCGCCAATATTTTATTTGGAAATAAAGGTGCATTTTTTTCAGTTTTGCGTCCATCCCTAATTACAAGCCCATAGTTTATAAAGTAACAGTGTTATACCCTCTTGACATAAATATTTAAAAAGTTCAGTCCCTAAGGTAACTATTTATGTATTTTTTTTAATTGTAAATTTTTTATTTTTTTTTTAATTACAAAAAATAAAATAAAATGGGGAGTGTGGGAGGTAATGAGTTAATTTTATGTGTAAAAGTCATTTATTTGTATGTGAAAAATGTGTAGGGTGTAGTTTACTATTTGGCCACAAGATGGCCACAGTAACTTTTTGTTTTAATGCGACCTCCAAGCTTCCGGGGAAGTATAATGAGCATGGACACGTGAGTTTTTTCTCACAATGATCGCGCTGCCCATAGGAGAGCAGCTGATCATTGCGGGGCTTAGATCAACCAACGGGAATGGATTTTCCCGTTCATTGATCTCTGGGCGAGCGGGCGGCGGCGGTTTTACTAGCGGCGGGCGGCGTGTTTACGAGCGGGAGCGCGGGCAGCGTCAGGAACGCGGAAAGTACGTGTTTCTCCGTCCCTGGTTTTTAAAGGATGGAAAAAGGGGCGGAGAAATACGTACGCGCGGGGGTAAAGTGGTTAAACCAGTGGTGTCAAACTCAGACAATGTGAGCCGAAATTGTACACTGGGACCTAGTCACGGGCCAACTCCAATGTCTACTGGCCACCTTCCTCCCTTATAAAGTTCCCTGGTGTCTAATGGCCCCCCTCCAACCTCTATACAGTTCCCTGGTGTCTAGTTGTCCACCCTCCCCTATACAGTTCCCTGGGGTCTAGAGAACCCCACCCTCCCCTATACAGTTCCCTAGTGTTTGGTGCTTTCTCCCTACCTCATCCATTTGCCTTCCTTGGTGTTCTAGGACTTCACCTCCAATATAGCCTCCCTGGTGGGATTAGAGTGGGCAAACCATAATGCAAAGTGAGCAAACCACTTGAGGGCCAAATGTAATGGCTCTGAGGGCCGGATTTGGCCCACAGGCTGGAGTTTGACATGTATGCTTTAAACTAGAACAGGGACAGTTAATGCAGATCAATAACATTGCTGCCTAGTGTTCCACTGTTAATAGCACCCCTCATCCAGCCTGATAATATTGGGCTACAGCATGCATTCCCAGTAATTCTTGTAACCTATAAAGAAATGAATGCTTTACAACCTGTTCTTGCTGGTGTCTTTTGAAAAGAACAGTCATCGGAGACTTGCGGTGTTCAAATAAAAGCATGTTGAAAAATAACTATATGTCATGGTTTGTACCAGCTCGGGTTCTGATTTCCTGTGAGGTCTACTACAATTCTGATCTCTGGAGTGCTGCTGCAGTGCCAGTTTCACATCAAGTGTCCAAACCAGCTCCAGAGAATAAAAAGAAATCTATTTATTTGAAGTAGAAACCAAAAACCTCTGTTTAGCAGAATTCTAAAAATGTCTAAATTTCACTTTTAATTTACCCTTGCCACACTAATCAGTACATTTTGAATGACTGTGTATACTGTGTGAACCATTACAAGGCCATCAGCTCAAGAATCCCATCCATTATCTGGGAAATGTTATGAAATATTAGACTTCATCTCAGTCATTCAATAAAGTTTAAAATTATAATAGATTCAGGTTTATTGTAAGATGCACACAAATATTTAAACATGAAAGCTATATGAAGCTTTTTTTTTTTAAACCCACAACAGGAAATGCCTGATTCAGATACAGAATAGCAATGTGTAGAGAGGGACATGATCTGCTTATGAATCTCAAGAGAAACTTTGCACTATTTTACTTCATATAGTGTAGTCCAGTAATGCATAAACAGCAACCCCAAAGCCACTTGTTCATTGCAAAATGCCAACACAGCAATTTAAGCTATTACTATTATGGAAGACTATTCCAATTTGGACCAGAACTTGAATCTCAACTAAAGCTTTAAACCTCTCTATGCACCCTCCGCTCTGCACATAAGCCAAAATTTGGTTAGGCCCAGGATCCACTTTAAAAGGAATACTGTAGGGGGGGGGGGGGGGGGGGTCAGGGGGAAAATGAGTTGAACTTACCTGGGGCTTCTAATGATCCCCCACAGACATCCTGTGCCCACGCAGCCACTCACCGATGCTCCGGTTCACTTCTGGAATTTCAGATTTTAACCATTTCAGGACTCAGCCTTTACAACCCCCCCCCCCCCCCCCCCCCCCTCCCCCCCCTCTTAAGGGCCAGCGCTGATTTCTGAGATCTGTGCTGGGTGGGCTCTACAGCCCCCAGCACAGATCAAATCCCAGGCAGAGCGACCAGATCACCCCCCCCCCTTTCACCACTAGGGGGATGATGTGCTGGGGGGTTTGATCACTCCTGCATGCGTGTGGGTGGGTGGCGGGGGAGGGAGGGCACCTCAAAGCCCCCTCCACCGCAGGATTCCCCCATCTCCCTCCCCCAGAGAGCAGAGGCTGCACAGGAACAGATCTGTCCTGTGCAGCCTCTAACAGGCTCCTGCCTGTCATGTGACAGCGATCCCCAGCCGGGGATCGCTGATCTAGTACAACGCTGCTACTGTTAACAGCGTTGTAAAAATGTAAACAAAGCGGATTATTTCCGCTTGTGTTTACATTTAGCCTGCAAGCTGCGATCGGCAGCCCACAGGCTATTCAGAGACCCCCCCCCGCCATGAATTGACAGGAAGCAGCCGCTCACCCGAGCGGCCGTTTCCTGATTAATTAGCCTGCAACACAGATGTGCGTCACTGGTCCTGCAGCTACCACTTTGCCGACGCGCGTTATGAGTGCGCGGTCGGCAAGTGGTTAAAGTCTGAATACCACTGTGCCTGTGTTGCCATGTCCTCAGTCCCACTGATGTCACCAAGAGTACTGCGCAGGCCCGGTATAGTCTGTGCTCCTGGTGACATCAGCAGGAGTGAAGACACAGCAACACAGGCGCAGTGGTTTTCAGACTTTAAAGTCTGACATTCCAGAAGTGAACCAGAGGCGGGGCCGGAGCATCAGTGAGTGGCTGCACGTGCCCAGGATGTCTGTGGGGGGGGGCGATTGGAAGCCCCAGGTAAGTTCAACTCATTTTCCCCCTACAGTATTCCTTTAAACCATTTGGTGCCTTTTCCCATGCAGCCCCCTACTCTATGAAACTCACTTCCACAATCAGTGCAAGAGACCCATTCTCTGGCCAGCTTTAGGCTGGTCTCACAGTGGGACGTTACAGGCGCACGTTAGAGCAGCCTTTAACACACCCCCACGCACAGCAATGTGAAATCAATAGGCTGTTCAGTGCCCACGTTGCGTTACATGTAACGCAGCACATCTACATAACGTACTGCATGCAGTACTTTACACGCAGCTAAGCTGCGTTAGATGGTTTGCACATGCTCAGTAGGGTTTTTTCTCATTTTATGGGCAGAGAGGCCGCTATGTAGCCAGGCACATCCTGGAGCGGCCACGGATTGGCTGGCAGGACCACGTGATGCGGAGAACTCCGCTCACGTGGTCTCCACAGTGCCTCTGAGAGCAGGCACACCAAGAGCTGCTTGTAACGCGGCTCTTGGTAGCGTCCTGCTCCAACACCACCAGGCGTTGCGTTAGGGGCACGTTATGCGACCTTAACGTCCCCTCTAATGCAACGTCCTGGTGTGAAAGAGGCCTTAAAAGGGAATCGTAAGTGAAAATAAACCTATGCTATAATGACTTGTATGTGTAGTACACCCAAGAAATAAACCATTATTAAGCAGAGAGGAGTCTAGTATTGTTTCCAGTACAGGAAGAGTTAAACTCCAGTTATCTATGCAAAAAAAAAAAAAACTTCACTGAACTTTCCAACTTTCAAAGGCACAGAGAGCTCTGTCTTCTGAAGCTCAACTGTCTATCACTGTATTTTTTTTATTTTCTACAAAAAGAAAGGTTAAAAGGTTGGTAGCCTGCTCTATGAAGTAATTTAGAATGCTGTGTAGTGTGTAAACTGTAAATATTAGAGACTAATGCAAGGTTATTAAAAACCCTATGTAACTGAAAATAAAAATATTTTGTTACTAATGTTCTATTCCTTATCTGTACTACAGATACATTTCGTTAAAAATTATGGTAGCATGTATTTTAAAGCTATAACTGCCAAATCATGAATTTCCATTTTTCTCTTAATATTCCCATTAAAGTGCATTTAGAAAAAAGTTATAGCGTTTACAAACTATGGTGCCAAAAGTGAATTTTCCCATTTTGGAGCATCTCTGACTTTTCTGAGCACCTGTCATGTTTCATGAGGTGCTAAAATTCCAGGATAGTATAAATACCCCCCAAATGACCCTATTTTGGAAAGAAGACATCCCAAAGTATTTACTGAGAGGCATGGTAAGTTCATAGAAGATTTTTTTTGTCACAAGTTAGCGGAAAATGACACTGAAAAAAAAAAAATCAATCAATTTCTGCTAACTTGTGACAAAAAAAAAAAAAAAAAAAAAAATTCTATGAACTCACCATACTCCTAATGGAATACCTTGGGGTGTCTTCTTTCTAAAATGGGGTCACTTGTGGGGTTCCTATACTGCCCTGGCATTTTAGGGGCCCTAAACCGTGAGGAGTAGTCTTGAAACCAAATGTCTCAAAATGACCTGTGAAATCCTAAAGGTACTCATTGGACTTTAGGCCCATTAGCGCAAAAAAAAAAAAAAAAAGTGCCATACATGTGGTACCTCCGTACTCAGGAGAAGTAGTATAATGTGTTTTGTGGTGTATTTTTACATATACCAATGCTGGGTGGGAGAAATCTCTGTAAATGGACAATTGTGTGTAATCAAAAAATTGTCAGAGATTTCTCCCACCCAGCATGGGTATGTGTAAAAATACACCCCAAAACACATTATACTACTTCTGAGTACGGCGATACCACATGACACTTTTTTGCAGCCTAGGTGCGCTAAGGGGCCCAACATCCTAGTCACAGGTCATTTCGAGGCATTTGGTTTTTAGACTACTCATCACGGTTTAGGGCCCCTTTATTTTTTGTCACAAGTTAGTGGAAAATGACAAAAAAAAAAAATAAAAAATAAATAAATATCAATTTCTGCTAACTTGTGACAAAAAATAAAATCTTTGAACCAGTCATACACCTAACAGAATACCTTGGGTGTCTTTTCTAAAATGGGGTCACTTGTGGGGTTCCTATACTGCCCTGGCATTTTAGGGGCCCAAAACTGAGTAGTCTGGAAACCAAATGTCTCAAAATGACTGTCAGATTAGGGTCTGATCTGATGGACAGCAGTGATAGGGGGTGATCAGATGGCAGAACAGATGTAAACAATGCACTTTGGAGGTTATCTGAGGGTAGGTCTGCGGGCGATCTGATGGTGTGGGAGGGTGATCAGATGCACGCAAGAGGCAGGTTAGGGTCTGATCTGATAGGTGGTAGTGACAGGTGGTGATTGACGGGTGAATGACAGGTGATTACAGGGGAGGATAGATGTATACAGTACACAAGGGGGGGCTGGGAGGCTCTGAGAGTGTGGGGGGTGATCAGGAGCCCCCAGGTGGGCAATCAGAGGGAAGGGGGGGGCAGATCAGTGTGCTTGGGACAAAGTCAGACACTTTGATCCCTCTGGCGCCACACAATTAGACTGGTGCTTGTGCAATGGGGGGCAGAGTTACAGCACAAGAGCTGTGCTGCCCCCAGGCAGCTACGAATGGCATGTCTGCACAGGGCTCAGCAGCAGCCATGTTGTGAGCCTCTCTCCTCTCCATGTTAAAGAGATTGCAGCTTGGAGGGAAACCCTCATCTGCACTTGGGGACACCTATGATGTCTGGGAGGCAGGAGGATAATGGAGGGAGGGCAACAGAGGATGACCCAAAAAAAAGGTACAAGGGCAGAGGACAAAAAAAAAAAAATATAAAGAGAATTACAAAGGGGACATAATCAGGGGAGAAGATCCACTAGATGCCCCTGCACCATGGATACACCAGATTTAGCATTTCCCCTCCCCCTTAATCTAGGTATGTCATATGGTCCAAAAACAAACCACAGTAAGTATGGCAGCCTCCATGTCCCTCTTTCTTCAGCACTCCTTTATTTTCCACTGTTCCTCTCCCATAACATCACCTTTCACCTAATAGCCCCCTAAATAGCCCAACACTAAACAAAGCTAGAAAATGCATGTAAACACCAACCTTTGAAACATTGAAACACCCCCCCCCCCCCCATACCTACCAAAAGTTTATGCAAGTTTAAGTTTCTGCTCCTAAATGACCTCTTAAAAGACCAAGTGACTTCTAAGACCTGGTTGTTTGAAAAGTAACTTCTAGAGGCTGAGAGCACACTTTGCAGAATTGCATGTGTTTTTCAGGAGTGCACTGCTGCAAAAAAAAAGACAACTTTACTTACGGTAACGTCTTTTCCAGTAGTCAGAAGGACAGCACCCCTGGATGAGACTTGTCTCCCTCCCAATCGTGGACAGGAACTGCAAAAGAAAGATTTGCATAACAAATAGGCAGCCATATATAAGCTACTAGCTTACCCTCAGTACTTCAGTTAATACAAAAGATGACACGGACCGGTATAAATGCCTACTTACATAATTATTATTCCACCCAAAAATAGGGCGGGTTGCAGGGGTGCTGTCCTTCTGACTACTGGAAAAGACGTTACCGTAAGTAAAGTTGTCTTTCCCAGAACGTCATTGGACAGCACCCCTGGATGAGACGATGTACCAGATATGAGATCTAGGGCGGGACCACTGCCTGCAGTACTTTTCTTCCAAAAGACAAATCTGCTGCGGCTGAGATGTTTAGGCGATAATGCCTCACAAAGGTATTGTGACTTGACCAGGTAGCAGCTCTGCATATCTGTTCTATTGATGCCCCTGACCTCTCTGCCCAGGAAGTCGATATTCCTCTTGTAGAATGAGCTCTAATTGAAGACCCTAACTGCTTCCCTTGAGCTTGATATGCCAATGTAATAGCCTGTCTGATCCATCGTGCTAGAGTCGTTTTGGACGCCTTGTTGCCTCTTTGTTTCCCAGAAAATAGAACGAACATTGCGTCAGTTTTTCTCCATGGACCTGTTCTCTCCATATATTGTATAAGACATCTCCTTACATCCAGGCAATGAAGTCTCTTTTCCTTGTCATTGTTAGGATTCTCACAAAAGGAAGGAAGGAAGATTTCTTGATTCCTGTGAAATGAGGAAACAACCTTTGGTAGAAACGCTGCATCCGTGCGTAACGTAATTCTATCTTCAGAAATGATGCAGTAGGGCTCTTTAATAGACAATGCCTGCAATTCACCTATTCTTCTAGCTGAAGTAATGGCTAGCAGGAAAATGGTTTTTAGAGTAAGAAATTTATCCGAAATTTGTGATAATGGTTCAAAAGGGGCTTCACATAACCCCTGTAAGACAGTATTTAAATCCCATGAGGGTATTCTGGACCTGATTGCTGGTTTCAGTCTCTTTAAAGCTTGGAAGAATCTTAAAATTAGATTTTCTTCTGCCAGCCGTCTTTCTAGAAATACGCTTAGAGCAGATACCTGTACCTTCAGAGTGCTTATACTAAGCCCCTTCTTGTATCCACACTGAAGAAATTCTAATACGGATTTAAGTGATGTATTGTCACAAGATCTTTCCGAGCACCATTCGTTATACACTCTCCAGGCCTTTTGGTATATTACTCGAGTCACCTTCTTCCTACTCTGTATCAAAGTTTCTGATAGTTCGTCTGAAAAGCCCTTGGACTTCAGGATGCCCCATTCAGCTTCCAGGCTGAAAGGTGAAGGCTGTTTAAACTCGGATGCCACACTGGACCCTGGGACAGCAAGTGAGGTATGGGAGGAAAGACTATCGGATCTGTAACCGCTAGTGTTCTTAGTGACGTGAACCATGGTCTTTTTGGCCATAGTGGAGCTATCAGGATTACTCGAGCCTTGTCCTGAATAATCTTTTTTATTACTTGTGGTAGCAATGGAATTGGAGGAAATGCATACATCAGTAACTCTCCCCAATTGATCGAGAAGGCGTCTACTTTCCAAGGTAGGTCCTCTGGAAACAGGGCACAAAATTGCTGACATTTCGCATTCGCTCTCCTTGCAAACAGGTCTACTTCTGGGCAACCCCATTGTAACGTCACTTGCTGAAAAACTTCCAGATCTAGTGACCACTCGTTCGAGTCTAACTTCCTCCTGCTGAGGTAGTCCGCCAAGTGGTTTGAGGTTCCCTTTAAATGTATCGCAGTTAATGATAAAAGATTTCTCTCCGACCAGAATAGGATCTTTGCCGTCTTTTCCCATAAGGATTGACTCCTCGTGCCCCCTTGCCTGTTCAGGAAAGCTACAACGCTCCTGTTGTCTGTTCTTATTCTGACATGAGAATTCTCTATTAGGGGGCCGAAATGTAGTAAGGCTTGCCATACTGCTTGCAACTCTCTGTTGTTCGATGACTGTGACCTTATTGTCATATTCCATGATCCTTGAGCCGGCAGAGAATTGAAGTGGGCTCCCCAACCCCACAAACTGGCATCGGTTGTGATTGTATTCTGTTGTGGATAATTCCACAGATGACCTGGAGATAGATGATCCAGACGTTGCCACCAGATAAGGGAAGTCTTTACACTTTGTGGAATGATGATCTTCTTGTCTAGAGTCACCAGAGACCTGTTCCAAGATTTCAAAATCCATATTTGTAGAAATCTCGCATGGAACTGTCCCCACTGGATCGCCGGAAAGGCAGAGGTTAGAAGTCCTAGAAGAGCCATGGCTTTTCTTAGCGATATGCTTCTTAATTTCTGAAATGAGAAAATACTATTAAAAATAGCAATGATCTTCCTATCAGGTAACAACAGTTTCTCTTCTCTGGTAGAAATATTGAAACCCAAAAATTCTAGACACTGGGAAGGAATCAGAGCAGACTTTTCCCAATTAATTAACCAACCTAACTCCTGGAGGACGCCCAGAGTTATAAAAAGCTGATCATTAACGGATTTTTCAGAAGAACCCCATAATAAAAAATCATCAAGGTAACCGACAATATTAACGTGTCTTAACCTGAGAAGAGCTAATACTTCAGACATAACCTTAGTAAATAGCCATGGGGCAGACGATAGTCCGAAAGGCAAGGCATTAAATTGAAAATGTCTTACCTCTCCTTCCATCCACACGGCAAACCTCAGGTATTGTTGGCAGGATAAATGGATTGGTAGATGTAGATACGCATCCTTCAGGTCTAGGGATGCCAAAAAATCGTCCTTCTGTAAAAGATGAACTACAGATCGAATATTGTCCATCCTGAATTTCCTGTATTTGACTTTTAGATTCAATTTCTTTAGGTTTAGAATCAATCGATAGGCTCCTTGAGGCTTTTTTACCAGGAAGATTGGGGAGTAGAATCCCTGTTCTCTTTGACATGCTGGAACCTGTCGAATTACTCCTTTCTGAAGAAGAGACTTTACTTCTGACTGGAGGGCTACTAATAAGGCTGGGTCTTTTGGACAAGGTGTTAAGACAAAGTTTTGAGGGGGGAGATGTTCGAACTCTATTCTGTAACCTTCTAATATTATGTTTAGTAACCATTGATTGGTGAATAGTTGTTGCCATATTTCGTAAAAGTTGGTGATTCTCCCCCCCACCGGAATGATGGCGTCATTGTTTGTTTGTCTTTTTAGTATTAGTAGCGGTATTGCGGGGTCCTTGTTGCCTGTAAGGAGCCCATCTTCTACCCCTGGAGGATTTACTATCCGTTTCATTTTTAGCGGGGGCCCGAAATGGCCGTTTATTCTGAAAGGGGCGCTTCCTTGGGAAATTTTTCTTATTATCTGCTGTACGATCTAGTGTATCGTCCAGCTTAGACCCAAACAGAAGATCTCCTTCACAGGGGATACCACAAAGCTTAGATCTGGATGAGTTATCCCCATTCCATGTCTTAACCCATACTCCCCTTCTAGCTGAGTTCACTAGTGCGGTGGTACGGGCTGTTAATTTAACCGTATCGTCTGCTGCATCAACCATAAAATCTGAGGCATTAGTGATTTTAGGAAAGTCATTAAGGATTTCTTCCCTAGACACCCCATTTGCTATTTTATACTGTAATTCTGCCAACCAAGTCTTCAGAGATCGACTCACTGCTGTCGATGCTACTGCCGGCTTAAAAGTTAATGAAGCAGACTCCCAAGCCCTACGCAAAACATTATCCATTTTCTTGTCTATTGGGTCTTTAAGGTTTCCGAAATCCTCAAACATAAGGTCTGATTTTCTTGAAACCCTGGAAAAGGACGGATCTAGTTTTGGCGGAGGGCCCCAATAAGCCTGGTCATCAGGAGAAAAAGGATAACGCTTAGATAAAGATTTTGGCCAAAAGGCCCTTTTCTCAGGATTTTGCCACTCTTTCTTGATCAAAGTTTTAAGAGTAGAATGGACCGGGATGAACCTGGATTGGGGGTCCGCCAAACCCTCATACATTTGGTCAAGGGGTGACAAGGGTTTTCGCTCTGATTTAATACCCATTGTTTCATGCATGGATCTCAAAAGATCCTTCATTAATTCTGTAGAAAAAGCAAACTTTTGTGGTTTTTCAGTCTTATCCATCTCCTCCCCCTCGGATATTTCATCTAATGCAGAAATTTCTCCCTCAGAAAATTGAGAACCTTCTACCTCACTATCTCTGCTTCTCCTAGCCTGTACAGGAGCACGAGATAAAGGAATTGGAGATAAACCACTGACATTAAGGTTAACAGGAACCTCATTGCTAGGACCAGGCATTTCAGCAGGACTGGGAGCTACAGTCTGAGAAGAAATGGCAGAATCTTTAATTTCCTTGATGGCTGAAGACATTTCTGACCGCATCCATCCCATCAGATCCTTAAAGATTACTGGTGATTCATCCTTAACCAGTTTGTTTGTACAATCCTGGCACAGCTTTTTTGAGGTAGAGGATGACAAGCGAGAGGAGCAAATGGCACATTTCTTCACAGATTTACTAGATCCACTAGACTGTGTGGAAGATTTGTCAGATTTGTCCTGTTTTCCAGGCTTTTCATGTTTTTCTGGCAGAGAGGTATCTTGGGCTGGCCTGGCAGACTGCGCAGGAGCTGACCCAGTAGCGTCCTCCATGCTCACTTTAGACAACCAGAGTGAGTCAGGAAACAGATTTAAATAATCATCATATGATACAAAGAAATGCAAACAGCCACCTGAATACTCAGTTCATTAGCATGTTTCTCATTTGCATAAGCCTTTCAAAGGTTAGCCAGTCGCGGCACCTGCCGCTTAATTGCTTAAGCTTATTAGCATAATTATCCCCCTTCTGAGGCACCTGCCGCATGTAAACCGTTACCTTAGCGGATCAGCTGATGCTGATCCGCAATGACCGCCGCGGCCGCCTGCCGCCTGATCTGAGTCACACTGGACGCTGCGCGTGACGACTTCCGGGTAGACCCGGAAGTACCTTGTCTCCCAAGCGCGCCTGCGCTATATCTCCGCTGCCTTGTACGGAGAAGCCTCCTCCACGCTGCAGGGCTCCCACTGTCACCTGAATCAGCCTAACTGGAGCCCTGAAAAGACGTTGCCCCTGAACACCTGTCAAGGATAGCACTCTGGAGACCTCTCCTCTGCATTCCGTCCGGGACAGGAAACTGAACTGAAGTACTGAGGGTAAGCTAGTAGCTTATATATGGCTGCCTATTTGTTATGCAAATCTTTCTTTTGCAGTTCCTGTCCACGATTGGGAGGGAGACAAGTCTCATCCAGGGGTGCTGTCCAATGACGTTCTGGGAAAAAAATGCATTTCTGCAGAGTGTGCTCCTAGCCCAATGTGTAGTGTTAACCCTTGCATGCATAGCATAGTTTTCCATGTTCAAGTCACCCAAAACATGTTACAGATTAAGAAAGGGTTACTCAGTTTATCAAAACATCTCAAAAATAGTTTAATTTTGTAACCAAAATGCTCCACAACACAAACATACACAGACATTCTACCGCGTAAACATGGGTTAAAAATGAACATTAAGCATCAATTACCAAAATGTCCGAATGCAGCCCCATAACTCATCCTGGTTGAATTTAAGCTCTGCAATGTCCAAAACGTGCGGCAGCCAAAGCCAATGTATAGAATATTCTAGCATTCAACTTCTGGCTGATGTACATTGCCAAGCAGCATACCATAAAGTTATTTACTACTCCCCTACCCAAACACTAGACCAAAGAAGCCCTCTAATCAAGAAGATGGATGGGTATGGTCATAAGTACAGCCAGAGACAGATGAAGATTGACATAATATGAGGGTTAGTGCTGTAAAGAAAGCCATTTTAATTTTATAAAAAGACTTATGCAAAAATATATATCTGAATAAATAACGATCCTGGTATGACTGAAGATCATCTGCAGGTTTTCTGTTAAAATAGGAAGTCCATAATATAATTTACTAAACACACAGTAATTGCCAACTGGAGGCAAGAACAGAGGTCAGGGAAACACCACACGCTGTGAGCAGGATACTGCTTCTGCCTGTGAAAGCTATTGCTTATCCGATGCAAGAAGGCTTCTTCTAAATGCACTAAGACCGGGAGAGAGAGGAGAGAGAAAACAAACAGGTTTAGCATTCATAGTAATCAAAGTCCTTTCACACTGCAGGTTGCATTGCAATGAGATTGCAACAGAGCCAAAGACATATTGCACAGTACTATTACGACCATACAGTGCAATGATTTTGTCTATTGCAACACAATAGGCACTATGTGAAAGGAGTAAATAAAATGCAAGTCAATGGCTGTGCATACAAAAAAAAAAAAAAAAAAATTGGCGGTGGCAGTTGCATGCATGTGTAGGACGTGAATATGACAGGGATCCCCGGAAATCCAAGTGACGTACATCACTGGGTGAGGGGTAGCACTATGCATATGACCAGGTTGGCAAACTCTGCCGCAGGGTCATAGGTTTGTGATCTTGTGCGATGCGGCATTGCACTGCAAACGCACACCTCAAGTGTAAAACCGGCCTTACGCATAGCTAGTAAATATAAACTTGTTTTGTAACAGTGACAATACTACAAATCAGGCGGAATACTGAACAGTTCACGTCACCATTTCATAGAGGGGAAACTACACTCACTACACAGCAAGTAGAACTGGTGTAGTTGGTTACAACTAGATTAGAAAACTAGCGCAAAAATATATCTTTCACATGGACAAAAATACATTCTCAGTTTTACCAACAGGCCTACTACTGTCAATAGCCAACTTTATCCCATCTAGGAAAGTGGGCTTTGTGATTATTCAGTTTTACCATCATTTAGTTTGTACACAAACTTACTAGTTCACTCAAAGGCCATTTCTTGACTTTTCCTAACACAGCGGGCAACCTTCCTCTTGAATTCACCATTTGGGTCTTCCCTCCACTCTTTCTGTAAGAGAGAAGTAAATTTTAGGTTCACCTAGAAAAAAAATAAAATACTTAAAGAGAATCTGTATTGTTAAAATCGCACAAAAGTAAACATACCAGTGCGTTAGGGGACATCTCCCATTACCCTCTGTCACAATTTCGCCGCTCCTCGCCGCATTAAAAGTAGTCAAAAACAATTTTAAAAAGTTTGTTTATAAACAAACAAAATGGCCACCAAAACAGGAAGTAGGTTGATGTACAGTATGTCCACACATAGAAAATACATCCATACACAAGCAGGCTGTATACAGCCTTACTTCTGAATCTCAAGAGATCACTTGTGTGTTTACCTTCTGTCCCCAGCTTCTCTCATGCACTGAACATTACAGGCTTCTTGCAGACAGCTCTGCCTATGTCGTTAATTCCTCAGTATGTGACAGACCAGCTCCTTTCACAGCCTCCAGAGGAGGATTTTTATCCAGCTCTCTTCTATCACTGATAAGATAGCAGAGAAGCTGCTGGCTTATGTAAATAAAACACACACTGGAGTGTGCATAGAGGAACAGTTCAACACTGAAGAACTTGGCAGCCTTCCAGACACAGGCCGACAAGTCTGACAGGGGAAAGATACATTGATTTATTACAGAGATGGTTATAGTAGAAAGAGCTACAGTAAGCCAGAACACATAAGAATAGGTTTAGGAACTTGTAGGATGGTAGAAAAAAATGTTGTAATTTTTGTTACAGAGTCACTTTAACCACTTGACCCCCCAGTGCTAAATTTCTCCGTCCCTCTGCGCACTGCTTCACCCCCAGGGACGGAGAAAGGCGCACTTATTTGTTTACTGGCTGGGAGTGGGCGGGGACCTCGCGCGCACACTCCAGCCAGCCAGCACAGCAGGTGACTAATTGGATGTTAGGAACAAGCGTTCCTAAATCCAATTAGACGCGCCGATTGCGGACACAATGGAGGCTGCTTCAAACAGAAGCAGTCTCCATTGATAACACATTAATGTAAACAAACGTGTAGCGCGCGATCGCGCGCCCCCGCGACCCGCGCGCGCACACCCCCGCTCTGCAGTGCAATGATTGGTTATGGGGACCCCAGTCCCCAATAACCAATCATATCACAGTAAAAAATGAATGGAAGCAGCGCTGCAATGTACAAATTGCGCTGGTGCTTCAGGGGTAAAACCCCTCCGTTGTGAAGTGGTTAAGGAACAAAATTGAGGCCACTTACACACTAACACGTTGCGCTTTAGGGGAAGTTATGGTTGCATAACATGCCCCTAACGCAACGCATGGTGGTGCGGGAGAGGACGTTAGAGTGAGCCGCGTTAGGCGGCTCTATCCGCATAAGGTCTCCCAGAGTGGCGCTGATTGGCCGGCGGGACCACGTGATGCGGAGCGAGACACTCCGCATCATGTGGTCCCACCGGCCAATCAGCGGCCGCCAGTGCAATGCATATTAACCTCCCTGGCGGTATATTAAAAACCGCCAGGGGCAGCGCAGCCTATTATTTTTTTTTTTTTTTTAAATCATGTAGCGAGCCTAGGGCTCGCTACATGATAGCCGTTGCTCAGCGGCATCCCCCCTCCGGCGATCAGGAAATCCCGTTCAAAGAACGGGATTTCCTGGAGGGCTTCCCCCGTCGCCATGGCGACGGGGTGGGATGACGTCACCGGCGTCATAGGGAGTCCCGATCCACCCCTTGCCGCTGCCTGGCGCTGATAGGCCAGGCAGCGCAGGGGTCTATGGGGGGGCCGCGGAATGCGGCGGCGATCGAAGTGCTGACGCAGCTAGCAAAGTGCTAGCTGCGTTCAGCAAAAAAAACAAACAAAAAAAAAAAAAAAAATTACTCAAGTCGGCCCAGCGGGGCCTGAGAAAACCTCCTGCGCGGCTTACCGCCAGGAAGGTTAAGTAGCCATGTGCGCGGCTACTGTAGCGGCATCTCACCACCTCCTCTCTGCCCCCATTGAGCATGTGCAAACAGTCTAACGCACAGCATGCTGCACTGTCACTACAACGTGCAGCGTTACATGTAACGCAATGTGGGCACTGTGAACAGCCCACTTGTATTACATTGCTGTGCGTTGGGGGAGCGTTACAGGCTGCACTGACGTGCACCTGTAACGTCCCACTGTGAAAGCAGCCTAAAGGATATCCTTTAAGAATCAAAGTAAGCAGCTATACAGAAACCGAAGCACTCCCACTCCACTGATCCATCCTACCACCACCCACAAACGGGGCAAGAGGCAGGTGGCAAAGCATACATGTGCGGCTGCTTGCTGTCCTATGGCACTGAGGAATCCCTGGTTTGGCGCAGCAAGGAGTCCTGAAGTGCCCACCAGTGTGCAGAGGACTAATCACAATGTGCAAGGGGTGGTGCTGCTTTGTCTCTACCAGCATGTTGGTTTGTCAAAAAGAATCCTCGCCATGTGCTGACCAAAAAACACCCACCAGCAGAGAAAGCTGAAGTGCTCGCACTTAAGACAGCCGCTGCCTTACACTAAGCTCCATTGGGCAGGGCTCTCTTTCCCCTTATGTGCAATTACTGCTGTGAAAATGGTTAAAAACATTTTCAACCTTCATGTATGATACAATGGTGACCTCGTAATTGTCATTTATCTGTAACTCCTTGCAACTGTCTAACTACCTGAAGACCGCTCTACACCTATGGGCGTGGCAGCAGCCCCAGGACCGCCTAACGCCGATTGGCGTCAGGTCCTGGAGCCGGCTATTGAAGGAGATCACGCGCAGGGTGCGCACGCCTCTCCTTGGGGAGGGGGGGGGGGGGGAGAAAATCGCCGTCTGTTTACATACTACAGCGCTGCGATCAGCAGCAGCGCTGTACTGGGGACAGCAGTGTTACACGGTTGTCCCCCTGGGGGACAAGAGCGATCGGCTCTCATAAGCAGAAGCCTATGACAGCCGATCGCGTAATTGGCTGGCTGGGGGAGGGGATTTTTTTGGGGGGGGAGGGGGGGGGAGAAAACGCATTAACAAATATTTAAAAAAATAAAAACACAAGGGGCGATCAGACCCCAACAGAGAGCTCTGTTGGTGGGGAGAAAATGCGCGCGGCTGTTCCCTGGGAAACTGCAGCCCCAGGACTTGACGCCAATTGGTGTTAGGCGGTCCTGGGGCTGCCGCCGTGGCCATGCCCATCGGCGTTAGGCGGTCCAGAGGAGGTTAAACTTCACAGGAACTAGCCACTCTGGCTGCCCACAACACACATCTCAGCCAAGCCTGATACAAGCTACAGGAAATTCCATTCACTGACAGGCAAATGCCACACATATACTTACTGCAGCATCAACATTAGCGGGAGAATCGCTGTTTGGATCAGCAAGCATGGAAATAACACTAATCATTATGGTCTCCACTGTGTGTATTGGTAGCCAGCGTTCCTCGGGTTTTTCATAGCCAAATTTATCTTCACCTGGCTCGTGGAGAATGGATATACAGACATCGCCATTCTTTGCAACTTTATGAAACAAAGCAGAAAGTATATACATTTACTCGCATTTCTAATTACACCCCTCCACCCCACAAAGAAAATAAAACTACAATTGCTCATAGCTGCCTGTAACCATAACAGTGCTAGTGACTAGCTAGTGTAGGGGGGGGGGGGGGGGGGGGTAGAGAAGCCTAATGCTAGGCATACACGAGTTGATCCAGCGGCTAGATTAGTTGCCGGATCGACTCCCGCCACGTCCCTGTTCGTCCCCCCGGATCAATTCCCGCTCGTCCGCCAGCGCTTCTTATCTTCTGCTCGATTCGCCGCCATTGTCTGCCCAGGGGTATTGAGCGCGGAATCGATCCCCGCGGTAATCAGACACATCGGATATCATCAATCGAGCCATTGGGCTCAATTGAAAAGCCTCCCTCAACACCGTGTATGCCCAGCATAATAGCTAGACTTTTCAAAGCTGTAGCAACGTTACAAGTATGCCCAGACCAGAGGTGCGCAGATAGATAGAGAAGAATTAGGATACAATTTTTTTGTTTTGGACACCTCATTCAAAGAGTTTTCTTTATTTTCATGACTATGAACATTGTAGATTCACAGTGAAGGCATCCAAACTATGAATTAACACATGTGGAAGTATAGTACATAACCAAAAAAAAAAGTGTGAAACTGAAAATATGTCATATTCTAGGTTCTTCAAAGTAACCACCTTTTGCTTTGATTACCGCTTTGCACACTCTTGGCATTCTCTTGATGAGCTTCAAGAGGAAGTCACCTGAAATGGTTTTCACTTCACAGGTGTGCCCTGTCAGGTTTAATAAGTGGGATTTCTTGCCTTATAAATGGGGTTGGGGTCATCAGTTGCGTTGTGGAGAAGTCAGGTGGATACACAGCTGATAGTCCTACTGAATAGACAGTTAGAATTTGTATTATGGATAGAAAAAAAAGCAGCTAAGTAAAGAACAACAAGTGGCCATCATTACTTTAAGAAATGAAGAAGGTCAGTCAGTCTGAAAAATTGGAAAAAAACAAAAAACAAAAAAAAAAAAAAACACTTTGAAAGATTCCCCAAGGGCAGTCTCAAAAACCATCAAACGCTACAAAGAAACTGGCTCACATGTGGACCACCCCAGGAAAGGAAGACCAAGAGTCACCTCTGCTGTGGAGGATAAGTTCATAGATGTCACCAGCCTCAGAAATCGCAGGTTAACAGAAGCTCAGATTAGAGACCAGGTCAATGCCACACAGTTCTAGCAGCAGACACATCTCTAGAACTGTAAGAGGAGACTGAATCAGGCCTTCATGGTAGAAGATCTGCTAGGAAACAACTGCTAAGGACAGACAACAAGCAGAAGACACTTGTTTGGGCTAAAGAACACAAGGAATGGACATTAGACCTGTGGAAATCTGTGCTTTGGTCGGATGAGTCCAAATTTGAGATTTTTGGTTACAACCACCGTGTCTTTATGCGAAGCAGAAAAGGTGAACAGATGGTCTCTACATGCCTGGTTTTCACCGTGAAGCATGGAGGGGGTGTGATGGTGTGTGTGTGTGGGGGGGGGGGGCTTTGCTGGTGACACTGTTGGGTATTTATTTAAAATTGAAGGCATACTGAACCGGCATGGCTACCACAGCATCTTGCAGCGGCATGCTATTCCATCCGGTTTGCGTTTAGTTGGACCATCACCCCAAACACACCTCTAGGCTGTGTAAGGGCTATTTGACCAGGGAGGAGAGAGTAATGGGGTGCTGTGCCAGATGACCTGGCCTCCACTGTCACCAGACCTGAACCCAATCGAGATGGTTTGGGGTGAGCTGGACCACACAGTGAAGGCAAAAGGGCCAACAAGTGCTAAGCATCTCTGGGAACTCCTTCAAGACTGTTGGAAGACCATTTCAGGTGACTACCTCTTGAAGCTCATCAAGAGAATGCCAAGAGTGTGCAAAGCAGTAATCAAAGCAAAAAGGTGGCTACTTTGAAGAACCTAGAATATAACATATTTTCAGTTGTCACTTTTCGGTTATGTACTATACGTCCACGTGTTGAAATTTTGATGTTACATACTACCAAAACAACAAAAGTGATAGAGGAGTCAGAGTTTTTTTTTTTTTTTTTTTTAAACAAACAGACTCCACAGCCCTGGCAAACACACTGCAATCTGATCACCGTTTGCAACTATTTTACAAACATGATTTTTCGTGCGCTTGCCATGCAACTTTGGTGCTTTCCCATAGACAAACAGGAAAAGCAGAATGTACTACAGGATCTTCTAAAAAAATTAGCATATTGTGATAAAGTTCATTATTTTCTGTAATGTACTGATAAACTTTAGACTTTTATATTCTAGATTCATTACACACAGCTGAAGTAGTTCAAAGCCTTTTATTGTTTTAATATTGATTTTAGCATACAGCTCATGAAAACCCAAAATTCCTATCTCAAAAAATTAGCATATCATGAAAAGGTTCTCTAAACGAGCGATTAACCTAATCATCTGAATCAACTAATTAACTCTAAACACCTGCAAAAGATTCCTGAGGCTTTTAAAAATTCCCAGCCTGGTTCATTACTCAAAACCGCAATCATGGGAAAGACTGCCGACCTGACTGCTGTCCAGAAGGCCATCATTGACACCCACAAGCAAGAGGGTAAGACACAGAAAGAAATTTCTGAATGAATAGGCTGTTCCCAGAGTGCTGTATCAAGGCACCTTAGTGGGAAGTCTGTGGGAAGGAAAAAGTGTGGCAGAAAACGCTGCACAACGAGAAGAGGTGACCGAACCCTGAGGAAGATTGTGGAGAAGGACCGATTCCAGACCTTGGGGGACCTGCGGAAGCAGTGGACTGAGTCTGGAATAGAAACATCCAGAGCCACCGTGTACAGGCATGTACAGGAAATGGGCTACAGGTGCCGCATTCCCCAGATAAAGCCACTTTTGAACCAGAAACAGCGGCAGAAGCGCCTGACCTGTACTTGACACTGGACTTCAGACATTTTGGCATTTCCCTCTCCCCAGTCTTCCTCCAGACTCTGGCACCTTGATTTCCGAATGACGTGCAAATGCTGCTTTCATCCGAAAAAAGTACTTTGGACCACTGAGCAACAGTCCAGCTGCTTCTCTGCAAGCCAAGGTCAGGCACTTCTGCTGCTGTTTCTGGTTCAAAAGTGGCTTGACCTGGGGAATGCGGCACCTGTAGCCCATTTCCTGCACACACCTGTACACGGTGGCTCTGGATGTTTCTATTCCAGACTCAGTCCACTGCTTCCGCAGGTCCCCCAAGGTCTGGAATCGGTCCTTCTCCACAATCTTCCTCAGGGTTCGGTCACCTCTTCTCGTTGTGCAGCGTTTTCTGCCACACTTTTTCCTTCCCACAGACTTCCCACTAAGGTGCCTTGATACAGCACTCTGGGAACAGCCTATTCATTCAGAAATTTCTTTCTGTGTCTTACCCTCTTGCTTGAGGGTGTCAATGATGGCCTTCTGGACAGCAGTCAGGTCGGCAGTCTTACCCATGATTGCGGTTTTGAGTAATGTACCAGACTGGGAGTTTTAAAAGCCTCAGGAATCTTTTGCAGGTGTTTAGAGTTAATTAGTTGATTCAGATGATTAAGTTAATAGCTCGTTTAGAGAACCTTTTCGTGATATGCTAATTTTTTGAGATAGGAATTTTGGGTTTTCATGAGCTGTATGCCAAAATCATCAATATTAAAACAATAAAAGGTTTTGAACTACTTCAGTTGTGTGTAATGAATCTAAAATATATCAAAGTCTACAGTTTATCAGTGCATTACAGAAAATAATGAACTTTGACAATATGCTAATTTTTTGAGAAGATCCTGTAGATTTGTGTATAGGGAAAAAGAAAGAAAGAAACGCCAAAACTTACCATTTGGATGCCAAATTTCTGAAATAAACTTCATTTTAGGAGGCCTTAAAGGATAATCAATTGGAAAAATAAGTTGCACTTTGAAGACACCACCCTCGCTGTAAAGCAAAATGAAGAGACAGGTGAGAAAAAAAAAATGTTTTTCTTCATTAAAATTAAAAATTATCTTCTTGGAAAAAGCCCAAGAGAAATGTTAATAGGACCAGGCCAATTACGTACATAAATATGTATTTAAAAATGGAAAGAAATTACAGTGGGGGCAAGATGCAATTCATCTTCCAGCTATTGCTGGCGGACGAATGGCGCTGGTTTTATTATAATTTGTGCTCAGTCTTATGGCGCTCAAAGTACTCAATGAGCATCGCTATAACTGTAATTCACATTACAGCCTATGGTGGTACCCAAGTGTCAGCCGCATGATTTTTTTTTTTACACTTGCCTCACTCCCCTTTAACCTCATATGAAAGAAACCACCACAAAAAGAGAAGCAGCACTACTTATGGAAAGGCGAATGTGGATTTTCTCTTATATCTGCCCCAGGAATTACGTAAAGAAAACCTGAACTGATCATTAAAAGCCAAAATAAACATACACAAGTCATACTTACCTCCTGTGTAGTCTACTCCTCAATCTATTTTTCCTCTCCAGCATCCTGTTTGTCCACTGTGATCAATGGGATTCTCCGTCCTCCATTTTGAAAATGGCCATTACCCATAACAGCTTCCTGGTCAGCACACTGTTAAACTGTAACATCGCCCACTTGAGCCATAGGGAAACATGGACACATCAGTTCTCCTCAGCTGTAACTGACAGCAACTGATATATTTCAGTTCTGACAAAATGTTGTCAAAACTGGAAGGGATCACTGTAAGAATAAAATGGTGAGCTTCTGAGAGGAACTGATGGCAAGGTAACTATGTAATGTTCATTTGAAGTTACCTCATGTGTTTATTTTAAATAATTTTACTCAGTACAGGTTCTCTTTAAGGCTCATTTACACAGGTAGTTGAACTGTGTGCTCAGCAAGCAGTTACCTGGCAGCAGTGAGCAGTTGTGTGAGTTTCAGAGGTTTTTCACTGCCCATCAACTGCTTGTGGAAAAGGGGACTCAGGAGGTACACATACTTGACGGTCCTTCACACGGGCAGTTGATAGGCAGTGAAAAGACCGTTGAACCCTCACAACTACTTGCTGCTGTCAGGTAACTGCTCACTGAATGTGCCGTCCAGCTGCCCATGTGAAAGGGCCCTTAGGGGAGGTACCAATGCTTGAAGGATTTTCCTTCCAAAAGCCATATACTGCTGCAACATTACTTCCACCCTGCAAGGTCTGCTAGTTAGTGCAAATAATAGACTGCACCAAGTCTCTGCCCCTTCCCCTCTAAGGCCGGATCCACAGTAAAAGCACTTTTCTGAGCGCTTGGTGATTGATTGGCTTTTTTTTTTAATTTCTCCGATTCACTTTCATTAAAATCGTGGTAAAAAATAAAAGCTGCGATTTTTTTGTGTACGCGATCACAGCGATTTTTATGAACTTGAATGGGAGAAATTTTTAAAAAGCACTTTGAAAGCGCTAACCAATCACAAAGCACTCAGAAAAAGCTTAGTGTGGATCTGGCCTAAGACACGGTACAAATCTAGTCAAGGGCACTTTTAGGCACCTTTTCCACGAGCAGTTGATAGGCAGTGAAATACCTCTGACTCTCACAACTGCTTGCTGCTGCCTGGCTACTGCTCACTGCTGCCTGGTAACGGCTTGCTGAGCAAACAGTTTAACTGCCCATGGAAATTAGCCATAAGAAAGTATGCAAGCCAGTAAGCACAAGTAATGCATATGGTTTACTTAATCCTGCAGTACAGCTTTCTGGGGTTTGGAGACCTCTATTGGGAGCAGAGGAATGCTATCTGTTGCAGAGGTCTTAAAGAGAAACTCCAACCAAGAATTGAACTTTATCCCAATCAGTAGCTGATACCCCCTTTTACATGAGAAATAGAATGATTTTCACAAACAGACCATCAGAGGGCGCTGTGTGACTAATTTTGTGCTGAAACCCCTCCCACAAGAGGCTCTGAATACTGCGATACTCTGGGCAAACTGCCACAATGTAACAATGTTCACAGACAGGAAATGGCTGTTTAAAGCTGTCTGTAACAGCCAGAGCAGCTAGAAACAGCTACATAACTTGCCCACAGTAACAATGTCACCATGTAATACATGTCAGAATGTGAATCTGGGAGAGGAAAGATTTTACAATGAGCAAACACTGACTAAATCATTTATACATTGTAAAAATGAAGCACTTTTTTTTATTAAATTATTTTCACTGGAGTTCCTCTTTAAGGAACAACTTGCAGGAACATTAACACATTTTTACTTGAGGATTCCTTTACCGGCAGGAATGCATAAAAATGTACGCAATGCGGCCTGCCCAGAGGTCAGCAAAAACTAAACTAGCTGGCGGCGGGGGACTGGAGCAGCAGTGAGTGACTACGAGGGTGCAGGATGGCTGCATGGGGCTAGTAAAAGCCCCAAGTAAGTGAAACTTTTTTTTGACTGACTATTTATTAGAGGTAAGAAAAAAAAAATTTCTTCTGGATACTTTTCTGTAAATTATTATGTCTATTACACTGCCCATCCATCCTTGTCACATACTAGAGCAGCACATTTGAATTTCCAGCCAAGGTCTCCTATTTGTTCTTCCAATTGCCATCCCTGGGCTTAATGATTCAGTCTCATAATATCTGCTTGCATATGCATTCTGGTTCAGTGACAGAAGTAGTTCAGATAGTCTAGCAACTAGCTATGAGGTCAACAGTAGGAGCATTTTAATTCCTCTTAAAGGAAATCTGAAGTAAAAAAAAAAAAAAAATTATGAGATAATGATTTTTATGTGTAGTACAGCTAAGAAATAGATTAGTAGCACACATACAAGCTCTACATTGTTTCCAGTACAGGAAGAGTTACGAGACACCAGTTATCTATGCAAGAGAGCCTGTCTGAGCTCGCCAACCAGGGCTGTGGAGTCTGTACAAAACAAACCAGACTCGGACTCCTCAGTTTATGAAACCACTGACTCCAGGTACCAAAAATTACTCGGGACTCAACTCCTTAGTCTAATTTTTACAAACGCTATGGATTTGGTAAAAACACAAATAAATGTAGATAAGATTTTTAATGCTGGGAAGTTGAAAGTCATTGGGCTCAATTCTGGTAGCGTTTAGTAAATAATTACCTCATGAATTACCTCATAAATTAACAACTCATGAGGGAAATCAACTCATCGAAAAATCTTTCAGAATTGATAAGAGGAAAATACCTCGAGGTATTTTACCTACAAAAAAAAAAAAATATTTACCTCAAAATATTAAACCATTTTGGCTGCTTCGAGTTAAAACGCTTTCAGAATTGATAAAAGAGAAAAGACCTAAATATACATACAGTGGAGGAAATAATTATTTGACCCCTCACTGATTTTGTAAGTTTGTCCAATGACAAAGAAATGAAAAGTCTCAGAACAGTATCATTTTAATGGTAGGTTTATTTTAACAGTGGCAGATAGCACATCGAAAAAATAACCTTAACCACTTTACCCCCAGCGGTACGAATTTCTCCACCCCTTTTTTCCCTCCTAAAAAACCAGGGACGGAGAAATCCGTACCTTCCGCGCTACCGCCGCTGTCCGTGCTCCCGCCGCTCGTGCGCGCGCACCCGCCGCTCGTGCACACCGCCGCCCGCTCGCCCGGAGATCAATGAACGGGAAAATCCATTCCCGTTCGTTGATCTAGCCCCCGCAATGATCTGCTGCTTCTTTCAGAAACAGCGAGATCATTGTGCGTCTCCCAGCCTCCTACTGCTTCCTGTAAGCGTCCTTCCGGCGCTTACAGGTCGCATGTAAACAAACACTCTGTGGCCATCTTGTGGCCAAATAGTAAACTACACCCTAAAAGCATTTTACATATACAAACATTACATTTACACAATAAATTAACTCATTACCTCCCACACTCCCCAATTTAAAAAAAAAAAAAAAATACAATAAAAAAAAAACATAAATAGTTACCTTAGGGACTGAACTTTTTAAATATTTATGTCAAGAGGGTATAACACTGTTACTTTATAAACTGCGGGCTTGTAATTAGGGATGGATGCAAAACTGAAAAAAATGCACCTTTATTTCCAAATAAAATATTGTCGCCAAACATTGTGATAGGGACATAATTTAAATGGTTTTATAACCGGGACAAATGGGTTAATACATTTCATGGGTTTTAATTACAGTAGCATGCTTTATTTAAAAACTATAATGGCCGAAAACTGAAAAATAATATTTTTTTCCCACATTTTTTCCTATTTCCCCATTAAAACACATTTAGAATAAAATAATTCTTGGCATAATGTCCCACCTAAAGAAAGCCTAATTGGTGGCAAAAAAAACAAGATATAGTTCATTTCATTGGGATAAGTAATAATAAAGTTATAGACGAATGAATGGAAGGAGCGCTGAAAGGTGAAAATTGCTCTGGTGGTCAGGGGGTAAAACCCCTCAGTGGTGAAGTGGTTAAATAAAAGATAGCAACTGATTTGCATTTCATTGAGTGAAATAAGTTTTTGAACCCTCTAACAATAAAAGACATAATACTTAGTGGAAAAACCCTTGTTTGCAAGCACAGAGGTCAAACGTTTCTTGTAATTGATGACCAAGTTTGCACACATTTTAGGAGGAATGTTGGTTCACTCCTCTTTGCAGATCATCTCTAAATCCCTAAGGTTTCGAGGCTCCCACAGAGTGGTTAGACACTTCTACTCAATTAGTCACCCTCATTAAGGACACCTGTCTTAACTAGTCACCTGTATAAAAAGACACCTGTCCACAGAATCAATCAAGCAGACTCCAAACTCTCCAACATGGGAAAGACCAAAGAGCTGTCCAAGGATGTCAGAGACAAAAAAAAAAAAAAATTGTAGACCTGCACAAGGCTGGAATGGGCTACAAAACCATTAGCAAGAAGCTGGGAGAGAAGGTGACAACTGTTGGTGCGATTGTTCGAAAATGGAAGGAGCACAAAATGACCATCAATCGACCTCGCTCTGGGGCTCCACGCAAGATCTCACCTCGTGGGGTGTCAATGGTTCTGAGAAAGGTGAAAAAGCATCCTAGAACTACACGGGAGGAGTTAGTGAATGACCTCAAATTAGCAGGGACCACAGTCACCAAGAAAACCATTGGAAACACATTACACCGCAATGGATTAAAATCCTGCAGGGCTCGCAAGGTCCCCCTGCTCAAGAAGGCACATGTGCAGGCCCATCTGAAGTTTGCCAATGAACACCTGAATTATTCTGTGAGTGACTGTGAGAAGGTGCTGTGGTCTGATGAGACCAAAATAGAGCTCTTTGGCATTAACCTCCCCAGCGGTATGGACAGAAATGTCCATCCATAAAAACATGCTGTGAACAGTATGAACGTGCATACACATCAATACTCTCCTGCACTGTATACTAGATCCTTGCTTGACACATTTTGGCAAGTTACAGGAAAAAAAAAAGTTTTAAAAATAAATTGTATCACTTTTTGTAAAGAAATCCTGGGAAAATTGAACGCCGGGGAGGTTAACTCAACTCGCTGTGTTTGGAGGAAGAAAAATGCTGCCTATGACCCCCAAAACACTGTCCCCACCGTCAAGCATGGGGGTGGAAACATTTTGCTTTGGGGGTGTTTTTCTGCTAAGGGCACAGGACAACTTAATCGCATTAACGGGAAAATGGACGGAGCCATGTATCGTGAAATCCTGAACGACAACCTCCTTCCCTCTGCCAGGAAACTGAAAATGGGTCGTGGATGGGTGTTCCAGCACGACAATGACCCAAAACATACAGCAAAGGCAACAAAGGAGTGGCTCAAGAAGAAGCACATTAAGGTCATGGAGTGGCCTAGTCAGTCTCCGGACCTTAATCCAATAGAAAACCTATGGCGGGAGCTCAAGCTCAGAGTTGCACAGAGACAGCCTCGAAACCTTAGGGATTTAGAGATGATCTGCAAAGAGTGGACCAACATTCCTCCTAAAATGTGTGCAAAACCTGGTCATCAATTACAAGAAACGTTTGACCTCTGTGCTTGCAAACAAGGGTTTTTCCACTAAGTATTAAGTCCTTTATTGTTAGAGGGTTCAAAAACGTATTTCACTCAATGAAATGCAAATCAGTTGCTATCTTTTATTTAAAGAGAATCTGTACTCTAATATTCTTACACTAAAAAGCATACCATTCTATTCCTTATTTTCTCCTGTGCCCCTCTGTGCTGTTTCTGCCACTCTCTGCTGCAATCCTGGCTTGTAATTAACAGTTTTAGGCAATGTTTACAAACAAACTAACCAGCTTCTAATAGGCTCAGCTAAGCATAGTGTGTGAGTATGCAGGGGGCCTGCAGAGGGTGTGTATCGCTTCTACCAATCACAAGCAGCCCTGCACATTCCACACAATCAAAGCCTTAGCCCGACAAACAGGACAGAGGAAAGATACATTGATTTATTACAGAGACAGTGTAATTAGGAAGAGCTGCAGTAAGCCCCAGCACATTAGAACAGGCATAGGAACTCATAGGATAGAAGAACTAAGGCTGAAAAAAATTGTTACAGAGTCTCTTTAAGGTTATTTTTTCGATTTTCCTTGTGATGGGCTATCTGCCACTGTTAAAATAAACCTACCATTGAAATGATACTGTTCTGAGACTTCATTTCTTTGTCATTGGACAAACTTACATAATCAGTGAGGGGTCAAATAATTATTTCCTCCACTGTAGCTAACAGAATTGAGCCCATTAGCTCTGTTTTTTAGTTTAACCATTTTAGCCGCTTGGACGTGATAGTCACATCCAAGCGGCTGCTGTTGTACACACACACACACTTATTGATCTATGGGTGCATACACACATCAGACTATAGTCTTTGGAAAATGAAAGCTCACAGACCAATCTTACCACCCTTCATGTAGTATGAGAGCCATACTCTACACAGTCTTTTCTATGGAGCTGAACTCCACATCAGAAAAAAAAATCTTTGCAAGATGCTGCACACACAGATGCTGTACAGACACAAAAGATCAGTATCTGCAAAAGATCTGTTCCTGCAAATTGCATTCATAGTCTATGATATCTGCAGATCATCATACACACCTTTAACAGACATTCATCTGCATATCTGAAAATGCATCCTGGTGGATCTAATCTGCAGATCAATGTCCGTTAAAGAAGGTGTGTATGATGATCTGCAGATATAGACTATGAATGCATTTTGCAGATACTGATCTTTTTGAATGTGTACAGCATCTTTGTGTGCAGCATCTTGCAAAGATTTCTGTCTGATGGGAGCTCCATAAAATAGACTGTAGGTATGGTTCTCATACTACATGGAAGGGGGTAAAATTGGTCTGTGATCTTTCATTTTCCAAAGACTATGGTCTGGTAGAAAGACCAACATCTTCTTAGAAGAAGCCGCAGTCTGGGAAAAAAAAAAAAAAAAAAAAAAAAAAAAAAGGAAACAATTTGAAAAAACAAACAAATCAAATAATTACCTAAGGGTCTAAACTTCTAATATGCAGGTCGAGTTTTTTTTTTATAATTAAGCTTGTAAATAGTGATGGACGCAAAACCTTTATTTCCAAATAAAATATTGGCGCTATACATTGTGATAGGGACATAATGTAAATGGTGTAATAACCGGGACACATGGGCAAATAAAATGTGTGGGTTTCAATTATGTTAGCATGTAAAAACTATAGTTGCCGAAAACTGAGAAATTGTTTTTCCTTAAATTTTCCTGTTAAAATGCATTTAGAAAAAAAAAAAATAATTCTTAACAAAATGCGCCACCCAAAGGAAGCTTAATTGGTGGCAGAAAAAAAAAAAAGATCAATTCATTGTTATAATTAGCGATAGCCATTAGCAATGAATAGGAGGTGAAAATTTCTGATGCATAAAGCCCCGTCTACACGGGGAGATGTGGCGATCCGGCGGCTTGATTAGCCGCCAGATCGCCTCTTCCGCGTGCCCGCCACGTCCCCACGCCGGATTAGATTCCCCGCTTATCTTCCGCTCGATTCCCTGCCATTGTCCCCTCGCGGGGAGCGAGCAGGGAATCGGCGGAAGCAAGATCCGTCCTGTCGGATCTTATCGAGCCGCTTCAGCGGCTCGATTGATAAGGAACATAGCAGCCGCATCTACGCGTGTAGATGTGGCTTAAGGTGAAAAAACACTGAGGGCTGAAATGCTTAATGTACAAAGTGGGGCTTGTAACTGCAAATCTATAGCTTTTTTTCACAATTCTGTCAGATCTAAAAATTAACATATGAGACTATTTTCTTTGCTACTAATGTTCTATTAACTATCAGTGTCAGGAATATAGCAGCTAGTTATGAGGCTGATGATGTTAGGAATACAGGAACAGATCTTTCATTTTCCCATTTTTATATCTGCTATGTTATGTCAAAGGTGTAGATATGCCAGGCTAGATTCATGGACTGTTCATGTGATTGTGCGTGTGTGGGTCACTAGACCTACATTTGCATCTAAAGAGGACTTCAGTGAATAGAGCTGGGGTAATCAGACAATGGCAGAAGTGAAGTGTTGAAGTCATTGACACTTGAAACATTTACACTTCTGTTGATGAAGGCCGTTAAAGCATTGTGAAGAACTCTAGACTAGTCAGGAAGAGTCTCTTCACCAAAAGTTGACATGTGTGTTAAACACTATTTCATTGTGAGGAAATTGAATTATTGGTGGAGGTGCAAACTATACCCTCTAAATTACATCTATTGGAAGGGGTTGGAAATCTCTGCAGACTTTAAAAAAATGGAGACAGGAAAAAGCCTTAATCATGTTTTCACCTGGAGTTGAAAAGCCTCACTTCACAATCTTTTGATGTATAGACATTTACCTGGAAATAGAATTATGTCTGAGATTTAATTAAAAACTAGTTCCTCCCCTCCCCAAGGAAGTCGCAGCCTCCAGGCGTATCTCACAGTATAAAACAGCAGCTAGGATAGCCACAACTTGTAGTTCTTGGAGATAGCACACACGGCTAGAACTAACCTGGTTCCTGACCAGAAAGTGCGTACTCCCACAACACCGCCAGATCGATACGCTGGTACGTTTATTTCCCCGTTTATTTTGGTAAGCAAAAATCGCTTTGTTTGTATTTTTGTAACTTTTTACTTTGTTTTTGTAATCTTTTGTATATATTCTGTTCTGCATTGTTCCACTTTTTTCCCTGGAATATTAAATTATTGTAACGATTGGTGTAACAGAGGATCTGATTATTGATGATCTGCAGTATCACCGATAATCAGATATATTACTAACCTCTGGACACCTGAGAGATATGAGTGTTTGGTGCAACAGTAATACTTTGAGAAGAATATCAGGAGGACAGGTACAAAGGCAGTAAGGAGTATGAGTACCTGTCAGCAGCCTGAGAATCTCCCGCAGGGAGGAGTCAGACTGGGAGAGGAAAGGACCAGAGCGTGAGTGACACCAATAGAAGGATGTCACTGACTGATCTGTGAACTCTCTCTTAACTGAGGAGATAGCTCTCAAGGTCAGACAAGCCAGGTCGGCAACACACGGACATACAAAGTACAAAGTCAGGAGGCTGATTTGGTAATCCTAAGGCAAGCAGGGTTTAGCAACAGAGTATCAGATATAGCCAAGTACTGAATCAGTGAACAGAAGAGTGGTCAGGAAAGCAGAAAGTCATAACAGATAATAAACAATGCCTAGTCTTGGGTGTGAGCTCCGTGATCATCAACAGCCTGGAACTAGTCTGACATAACAGAATGATAACACGAGTCCCTAGTCTTGGGTGTGAGGTCCGTGATCATCAATACCCTGGAACTAGTCTGAAGTATAACAGAATGGTAACACAAGTGTGAGGATCCGCTCGGCTGCCTGCGCACGCAGGCAGCTTTTTGACCACTGTTCAGGTCTGCATTCTGCAGGTCTCTGGAAGAGAGACCTTTTGTCAGTTTTGCTGCTGAGGAATTTGCATACGTTTGTCATGCAAATTGCCTAGCCACATCCTTTGTAGGCTTGCTCTATATATACACACACACCATGTGATATCACAGACCTGCGCTGGTCATAAGGGTTTGTCCTGTGAAACACTCCTGGAGTGTCAGCCTTGCTTATTGTTTGAAGATTAGCCTAGAGTAATTCCTGGGACTGCACTAGGCAGGTTCCCTAGTGCAGTTAGGATTGCATATCTGTTTTGTTTGTCTGTTGCGATTGTCCTGTCCCAGCGGTGGTCGACAGGAGATCGTTCTGATCTTTGTTCTTGGAGTATAGCTGGAGCAGCGGTTGCTACCAGCTATCTCATCTGCCTGTCTAGCTTGGATCGCACTCGCCTTGCGCTAGTGCTGTGGATCCTTCTGATCTGTCTTGCCTGGATCGCACTCGCCTTGCGCTAGTGCTGTGGATCCTTCTGTTCTGTCTTCCTGGATCGCACTAGCCTCTTGCGCTAGTGCGGTGGATCCCATCTCTCACTTATTCCTGTTTTCGTGTATCTGTCTTGTCTGCTACGAACGCTTGCTGGAGGCTCGGTGAGGTAACCGTTAGGCAAGTGCTTGCGTCCTGTTTCATGTTTGTCTGTCGGTGGTTAGATAGGCGTGCTTGTCTCTGTTGTGCTTAACACGCGGAGACCGCGCATAAACTCGTGCACTGTTGCGAATGAGTGCGGTGTTCGCGTTTAGTTAGCCTTTGTTATTTTCCTCATCTCCTCATTGTATTATTTGCTGTGCCTTTGCTACTCTCGTGCTCTGCTTTGCTGTAGCCTTGTGTCACCTCTGGCAATCGCCTCTCTCGCGATTGCGTTCCTACTTCATATCTGCTGTTGTGTATGCACGGTCGCGGGTTGGCGACTAGATTGGTGCACACACATACCCTCTGTCGCTTTGCTCTCTCTTTCAGGGCTATCTTGCCCTGCGTTTCTTCCCTTCGTACAATTCCTGTCTGGCGTCTGTGGCAGGACAGACGATCTGTTCCTCTGCACTCCACAGCTCCACCTGCTGACAGGAATTTCCCTCTACAGGTGCAATGCACCTTTTGCTGGGTTCCCTCAAATTATACGCTTGTGGAGGATTTCCGCAGTGTCAGCGCACGTCTTGTGTGCTGATCACGGAGAGAATTCCACAATCGTTACAACAAGGCCCTAATCTTGGGTGTGAGGTCCTTGATCATCAACACCCTGGAACTAGTCTGAAGTATAACAGAATAACACAGATTCTGACAATAAGGTCTGAGTGCTTCCACGTAGTGATCGCAACGGCAGACAACCAGCGAATGACCAGCACCCAGTATATATAGCCCAGCGCTCTCCAGCGCCTCCCCTAAGTGCTGGACCAATGGGAACTGGTTGAATCGTCAGCTGACCGGCTTGGTCAGCTGACTCCCTTCTGGCTGTAATAAAAGTTCTGCCTCAGCGTGCGCGTCCTTCTGAACCTGTGTGGACTATCAGTCCCAGCCACACCAGACATGTCTTGCGTACCACCCGCCGCGCTGGACGCAGAACCAGCCGCACCGCTATCAGGGCATGCGGCGGTTTCTCCGCGTTCAGCCATACTGGCAGATGTAGGCCTACGCATGCAAACCGCCGCGTTGGATGCGGAATCAGCCGCCTTGTTCTGAGCACACGAGGCGGCTTTTCCGCGTTCTCACAATTTTTTAATAAGCTTGACTTCTGCTGTACTAAACTAACACTCATAGCCTAGAAGAGATTGAAGTGTATAAGTCTGTGCCTGATTGTATGATTGAGCGACACTACCGTTTAAGATTGTAATTGCATTGTGTGTGGGGCGTTTGTCATACGTTGGCCTAAAGCGTGCAGCTGACCCAACGTACGAAAATGCCAGTGCGAGTAGCTCAACAGCTGAGTGGCTAACAGTATTGTTCGGAACGACTGTTAGTGGTTTTGCTTCACTACAGTGTAAGATTGCAACTGTGTGTGTGGGTGCGTGGAGTTCCTGTATTCGGCCTAAGCGCAAAGCTGACCCGAATACGAAAACACGGATTGCGCGCTGAGGACTCGACAGCAGAGTGGAAGTGTCTAGCGAACCGCTAGTGGTGGCAGTGAGAGGTGTTCTAAGGGTTCCCAGCCTGGTTTTAGCTCGAATAAGGCTGCTCCTCGCTTGATCTGGTCAAACCCGCAGTCGTGAACCATATACGCAGGCGTGCCGCAGGCCGGTTCCTGACAATCAGTACTACACATACAAATTACATCATATCATAAGGTTTTTCTCTTCAGTGTCACTTTATTAGCTTTGTAAAGTGAAAGGGGCACCAACAATGGTTTTAAATGGAATCCATTGACTTACAATAAGGTGTCCTGTGGTCCAATAAGCAACACTTCCCATTTATAGATATCTTCGTCATCAATCAGTCCAGCGGAAAAGCCTTCTACTGGGTTTTTGTTCAGTTCTGAAACGCAAAAATTGAAATATGTATAGGGAGAGTGACATACACATGTACACATCACAGCTGTTAGCAAAAGTCCAAACTGGAGGCGTACTAAACAGGCATAGTCTATCACAGGGGTGCCCACACTTTTTCGGCTCGCGAGCTACTTTTAAATTTGCCGAGGCCAGGAGATCTACCAACGTCTCAAATGCTAAGCACGCCCCCCCCCCCCCCCCCCCCCCGCGTAGGTTAGCCAGGTATATGTGCCTGCAGCATAGGTTGCGTGCCCCCAGTGTAGGTTAGCCAGGTATAGGGCCCCCCAGTGTAGGTTAGCCAGGTATAGGGCCCCCCAGTGTAGGTTAGCCAGGTATAGGGCCCCCCAGTGTAGGTTAGCCAGGTATAGGGCCCCCCAGTGTAGGTTAGCCAGGTATAGGGCCCCCCAGTGTAGGTTAGCCAGGTATAGGGCCCCCCAGTGTAGGTTAGCCAGGTATAGGGCCCCCCAGTGTAGGTTAGCCAGGTATAGGGCCCCCCAGTGTAGGTTAGCCAGGTATAGGGCCCCCCAGTGTAGGTTAGCCAGGTATAGGGCCCCCCAGTGTAGGTTAGCCAGGTATATGTACCTGCAGGCGAGCCAGGTATATGTACCTGCAGGCGGAGGAGAAGAGGCGGCGAGGAGAGACTCTGGCAGGCCAATGGGATGTAGGAGAGAAGCGGCGGCGAAGAGAGAGGCGGCGCGGCCGCTACGTCATGGCTGGGGGCGGCGCCGGGCACGTTACACACGCACATTACACAGGCTGCCCGCCGCCGCCCCCAGCCATGACGCAGCGGACGCGCCGCCTCTCTCCTCCCTCTCTCCTCGCCTGCATGCATTCTTATTGGCCAGCGGCCAGCAGCTAAACACGAGCTGCTGGCCGCAACAAACATTAACGAGACGCGGCCAAGAGGCCGCGATCTACCAAGGAGGCGGTCGCGATCTACTGGTAGATCGCGATCGACCTATTGGGCAGCCCTGGTCTATCATGATGAAGATTTCTGAATGAAGATGCACATATGCTCCTTGAGGAAGAAAAAGCTAGACAATTTCACAACTAGTTTATTGCTGCCTATACACCCATTTACGATCAATTTTCTTAGAATACGTTTTCTAGGATTTGTGCACATTGTTTGAATGCTGTGTTGGAGTTGGTAATCAGGATACATCAACATGCTGGAACTAGGGGTGGGATGACAAATACATGAAACTTTGAAGATTTGTGGTTCAGAGATTCGAATCCTATTCCTCCAGTATTACAATTTGAATATCCGCAGAGGGGCAACGTTAACAGGGCTTATTTCCACGGGCAGTTGAACTGTGTGCTCAGCAAGCTGTTACCAGGTCAAAGTGAGCAGTTACCAGGCAGCAGCAAGCAGCCGTGAGTTTAACCTCCCTGGCGGTTTGTTAAAATCCGCCAGGGGGCAGCAAATACCTTTTTTTTAATTTTTTTTTTTTTTTCATGTAGCGAGACAATGTCTCGCTACATGATAGCCGCTGCTGAGCGGCATCCCCCCAGCCCCTCCGATCGCCGCCGGTGAACGGAGATCAAGAGATCCCGTTCAAAGAACGGGATCTCTTGGAGGGCTTCCCCCGTCGCCATGGCGACGGGGCGGGATGACGTCACCGACGTCATTGACGTCATTGACGTCGTGACGTCAAAGGGGAATCCGATCCACCCCACGGCGCTGCCTGGCACCGATTGGCCAGGCAGCGCACGGGGTCTGGGGGGGGGGGGGGGGGGGCGGCTGCAGCGACGGGTATAGCGGCGGATCGGCGGGCAGCGGCGGCGATCGGAGGTTACACGCAGCTAGCAAAGTGCTAGCTGCGTGTAACAAAAAAAAAATTATGCAAATCGGCCCAGCGGGGCCTGAGCGGTGCCTCCCGGCGGCATAGCCCGAGCTCAGCTCGGGCTTACCGCCAGGGAGGTTAAGAGGCTTTACTCTGCCTGTCCACTGCTCAGGGAAAAGGGAGCTCACTTCTCTGGGATCCACAAACAGCCCACTTCCTCCACCCCGACTCATGCTTACATGATCAAACAGCAGTGGCACCATAGAGATAAGAGGCCTAGGAGGAAGATAGGCCACATGTGGATCCAGGAGAGGTATGATACTTCACCCCTCTGCTGCACACTATTGAGGGACTCCCCCTCTCAGTGTAGGGGGGCCTCTGCCCACCTATACTGAGTGGTAGGAGGATCACTGGCTCCATATACTGAAGGGGGGGCTCTCTGGGTAGCTATAAGGGGTGGCTTTATGGCTACATAAATTGTGGGGGCCCCTATAGCTATATATACACTGCCAGGGGGCAGCTATCTGGTTACCCAAGTAGGGGGTTCCTTGGCTACCTGTACTGGGAGCTCCTCCAGCTACATGTGCTGGGGGCTTCCTCTAGCTGTCTTATCACAACAATTTTCCCTAAGAGCTATTAAAGGAAACCCGAGGCAAACCTTGGTGGGGAGGGAATCATATACCCAAGGGGTGGGAATCCTGTGGTTCATGCTAGTGTTTAGGATGGACTGAAAAATTCTACTTTATAAACTGCACCTTTCCCGATTCAGACTCCTCAATTTGAGCTGTGCTTAAAATGTACGAGGACCGCGGCCCTTGAGTTAGACATCCCTGCTTCAGAGGTTTCCCACACTGTCATCCAGACAAGGTAACAAAGGTTGCCGAGTGACAGATGTGTTGTAGGAGGCCATTCCAGAGGGGTGAAGCACGTGCTAAATCTTGAAAACGTGAATGTGAGGTGGTAATTCTAGAGGACAACAAAAGATCATGTGCAGATCTGAGATTGCGATTGGGTTTGTATCTGGAAATTAGTGAGGATATGTACCAGGGAGAGAGAGTGGAGAGCTTTGTAGGTTAGGGTTAGTTTGAACTGGATCCTCTGGTTAATTGGCAGCCAGTGAAGAGCTTGACAGAGAGGGGCAGCAGAAAACCGAGAAGATTAATAAGACGAGCAGTACCAACTGGAGCGGGGACAGTCTGTTAGAAGGTAGTCCACAAAGTAGTATGTTGCAGTAGTCCAGACAAGATATAAGAGCATGTATTAACATTTTAGTTGTGTCTTGAGTGAGAAAAGGTCAGATGCGAGATATCTTTTTGAGTTGGAGATGGCAGGAGCTGGTTATGGAGTGAACATGAGGAATAAAAGAGAAACAGGAGTCAAATATTACCCCCAAGCACCGTGCTTTGGGAACTGAAGTTATGGGAATGTTATTAACATTTATTGTAACTTCAGGCAGAGAGGTGGACAAAGACTGTGGAAAAATGATTAGTTCTGTTTTACTCATTAACTTTTAAACTATGGTCGACAGCATCAAATGCTGATGACAGATCAAAAAGGTTTGAGTATGGAAAATTGACTGTAATGAATAGCGGAGATGCCACTGCGCGGTCTGGCGGCTGTCTCCGCGTTCAGACCGGCGGTTTCCGCACAGCAGCATGCGTCTGGTTTGCCTGGGCCTTCTAGTGCACACAGATGGAGAGCTGCGCGCGTGCGCTAGAAGGCAGGACCTTTATGCCAGCAGGAGAGGTATCACCTGATCAGGACGATCAGCTGATTCCAGCAGAACTCCTGATTGGTTGAGTGGCTGGGGGCGGCGCTGAGGAGCGCTGAAGTATATATACACACACCTTGCCTGTCAGTTGCTGGTTGTCTGCCGTTGCGAATACTTACGTGTTAGCACTCAGACCTCAGTCAGATCCCTCAGTGTGTTAGAACCAGGTGGACCTGGGAATTCACACTTAGCCAGATTACGATGTTATTACTGTGTTATACTCTAGAACAGTTCCAGGGTGTTGAGATCAAGGACCTCACACCCAAGCTTAGGATACTGTGTTATTCTTTAGACTAGTTCCAGGGTGTCGAGACCAAGGACCTCACACCCCAGACTAGGATTGTGCTTTATATCTGTTATGACCATTCGCTCTGTCGACCTCTCATGCCTTCTGATTTGGTACCTCTGTTTATTCCAAAAAAAAAACACACATAGATAAGTTAATTGGCTCCCCCTAAAAAAAAAAAAAAAAAAAATTGGCCCTAGACTACAGTACTTACACTACATAATATAGACATATGGCAATGGTAGGGATTAGATTGTGAGCTCCTTTGAGGGACAGTTAGTGACAAGAATACATACATACATACTGTACAGCGCTGCGTAATATGGTAATATGTTGGCGCTATATAAATACTAAATAATAGTAATAATAATAGTAATAATCTGTCTACCAGTTGCCAAGCCTTGCCTGTACCCGGTTACCGAATCAGCCTTCTGTCTTTGTACCTTATCTGCTCGTGTGTTGCCGATCTGGCCTGCCCGACCCTCCTGACTGTCACTTCCTCCAAGTGTTCAGTCTGTCTGTACTACCCGTGACACTATTCCACCAAGTGTCGGTTAGCTGCAAGGACTCTTGCTCCTCAGAGTCCTACCTGCAGTGCAGCTAGTGGCCTCTACCTCATAGGAGTCCCCTGGCTGCAGTACAGTCTGATTACCGGTTTACCAGGGAATCAGTGGCTGCCAGATTATCTCTACCCACTCTATTAGGAGATAGTCCCTGCACAGCCGAGGGCCACCTGCTCCTCAGGTGGTCGCTGGCTAAAGTTATCTGTGTCTCCCACCTCACGGGAGATAGCCTACAGTTGCACCAAACACTTACACTTCATTAGGTGTCCAGAGGTTAGTCATACTTGTATTATTGGTGATTCTGCAGATCATCCATAATCAGGTATACATCTGTATGGTTGATTCTGCAGATCATCAATAATCAGATTCTCTCTGTGTGCTGATACCAATCGTTACATTGACCTTTGTATTTAGCTGTAAGAAGATAATTGGCCACTTTAATAAGGGTAGTTTCTGTGGAGTGGTTAGAGTGAAAGCCAGACTGGAACTGATCAAGTAGGGAGTTAGATAAATAATGGCTTAATTCTGCATGTGTATGGCGTTCAGGTAGTTTTGATGCAAATGTGAGAAGTGACACTGGGCGGTAGTGGTAGGATCTAGAGATTTTTTTTTTTTTTTTTAAAGAGTAACTGTCAGGCTGCAAAAGCTAATTTAAACCTCTATTCTCCTGTGTTAAACAGTTTAGAAGGAAGTCAAAAAGGCAATACTGAAGTTAAAAATCTCTTTTGATGTGTGCTGAACAGCAAGGCTGTTAGACCCAAGCTCTTAAAAGGACGGGAGGCCACATACCATACTGCAAAGCATTCTGGGGCCCTCCCCTCGGCTGCTAGTGAGAAGTTACAGGCTCAAGTTACAACAGCGTGTAATGCAGTCCAGCTCACAGCACTGAAAAATCTCAGGGCAGAGTATACTGCATGAGTCCGCTATTGTTCCTAGCCACATGGCTAATTAATATTTACTGCACAGTAGTGTTGTCTTTTTTCTGAGTCGAATCATCAGGAAGCAGGGAGGACATGACGACACATTTGGCTTCATAGGAGACAGACAAACATGGAACCTGCCATGAGCTGTCAGGAGCATCATTTTCTGCAAATACTATATAAAAATTCTGTGAAATCCAAACGTGGACAGTGAAATGCATATGCAATGTAAGTACAGCCAATCTTTAGCTACTGATAGGTATAAGGTCTCAGAGAAAAAAAAAACATAACAGCTCCTCTTTAAGTAGTTGTGTCACAACAGCCTTTTTCAATTGGGGACGGAAAGATGCCAGTGGAGAGAGACAGGTTAAATAGCGGTGTTAGTGCAGGCATGAGAGATGATGGCTGCAGAATGAAATGGGAGGGAATAGGATCCAAAGAATAGGTGGTTAGATGAGCTTTGGATATTATAGAGTGGAGAGAAGGCAGTTAGCGAGCAGTCAATGAGAGGTGTGGAGGTGAGATTTGAGGGCTGCATGGAGAATTAACTTTGGATTTTCTCAATTTTATCAGTGAAGTATGTTGCAAAATGATAAGCAAGATAAAGGAGGAGGAGGAGGGGGATGGAGAACGGAGTTTAAGGTGCTGAACAAGCATTTTGGATTGTGGAAATGGGTGGATATTAGGGAAGAAATATACAGCAAGCCAGCACCTATTCAGTAAGGAAACCTTGGGCAAGACTCCCCAACATTGCTACTGCCTACTGAACACACCCTAGAGCATGCATGTCAAACTCCAGCCCATGGGCCAAATCTGGCCCTCAGAGCAATTAAATTTAACCCCAAGTGGTTTCCCAGTTTGCATTATGTTTGGCCCACTCTAGCGAACACGGTAAATCCAGCGCTGGAGACTTGGGCGCAGCAGCGCAGGAGACTTGGGCGCAGCCGGCGCCACCATAGGCCGTAATAGGAACTACGGCTATCGCAGGCACATGGAGTAACTTCAGCGCCGTCAGAAGACGGATCTGAAGTTGCTTTTAAAACAATAATTCGGCTTCCAGCTATTGCTGGAAGCCGAATTATTTCATTCCCCCACTATCCATGTCGGCCTGGAGGGGGAATAGTAATTAACACGGCCCGGACTTGTGCGGCAGCAGGATTAGCCATATACTGGCTGTGTCCTGCGCCCAAGTCTCCGGCGCCGTTCTCTCTCGTACGCCACTCTAGACCACCAGGGAAGCTATACTGGAGGTGAAGCCCTAGAACAGCAAAGCCATATGAGCAAGGTAGGGGGTAAAGCGCTAATTAAAAAGGTAACCATATAGGGGAGGGTTGGGGGTCACTAGACACCAGTTATTTGCAAGGGAGGACAACTAGACACCAGGGAACTATATAAGGGGAAGGAGGAGGTCTGCTAGACACTAGGGAACTGTACAGGAGCTAGAGGGGGGCCATTAAACAACAGGGAACTTTGTAAGGGAGAAAGGTGAGCAGTAGACCTTGAGAACAGCCCACAACTTGGTCCCAGTGTTCAAATTCAGCCCACTTTGTATTGGAGTTTGACAAACCTGCCCTAGAGGCTGAAGCTCTGAGTCCACCAGGAGATGAGCACAATATAAATGCTTTATGTCTTGTCTCAAGATACAAGAGACTAGAAAAATCCATGTGTATTTTTATTTTTTTTCAGGATTTTAAATGCAAAGAGCCCAAACAGACAACAATTACTCCTTGCTGTTTTCCAACTTTTTCCCGATCAACCATGTTGAATCTATCGCCTAGGACTCCAACCGATTTATGGGAATAATAGCCCCATTTTACAATAAGTAAACTACAAACTAACCAGCTAATAATAAAACACGCCAGAATAGACTTAAAAAGGTACAGCTGGCCGGTACTGGAGTTCAGCAGGAACAATCCTTTCTCGTAAAACAGAGTCCAAGAACTACCGACAGCCATAAAGGATATGTAAATGATGACTAATGGGAAGTGTGGCAGAGATTGCAAAACTCCCTCAGCAGCTGAATCCGGGAAAGGGGCAGCAGTTCCATATCTGTATAGAACAAAGCAAGAACAGCACATGGGACTCCAGATTACCTGCTAGCTGCTTCCTGAGCAGAAGGGCGGCTTGGTCTGCCATTCTGAAAGAACCGTGCTCCTAACTTCCCTTCTGTCTGCTGCCTTATTATAGCACTTCCGCCCTTATAGGCTTCAGTCCTCCGTGGATCGCATAAACCCCGCCCTGCTTCTGCTTGGAACGCACAGCTGACTCCACGTCCGCCCTTTTATATTACGTCAACGTTGTAGGGTGCCCTTTGAGCCTGCTTTGGGAAGGGATGGGCTCTGTTCATCAAAAGATAATGTTAAATTTAAAAGTATTCATTAATGTATGTATAATAACTGTTCAGGTTAATTTATGGAAAACAATTGACTTTGTAAGGCGACCAGCTGAACTCGCATATTCATTGAATATTCCTCAAAAACAGTTGCTGTAGAAACAGGCACTGTGAAGACAGCTATGTGCTATGTGAAGTGAGGTCGTCAGCGAGCGCCATGATTTAATGCGAGTTTTGCGGCTGGGTGGAGTTGTGCTGAAGTGTTGTTTGTTGTAGAGCTGGTATATACTATATAGAAGATGAGTGTGATAGATCATGTGAGAGATATGGCTGCGGCCGGCCTCCACTCCAATGTGCGTCTACTGAGTAGCCTGCTGCTGACCATGAGTAACAACAACCCGTGAGTGACCCCATACGTTCCGACTTACTGCTGTCTGACAGGGAGCAGAAACCTCACATGCAACACGAAGCCTGATTGGCTGTTTTGTGCAGATGCCATACCCTGTTTCTGTAACGTATAACCCCAATGGAGAGCATTGTATGACAGGTGGTAAACACTGAGAAATTGGAAGCAAAAACTGTTTTCCGTTAAAAGTTTACTTCATCTAAAACCCATCTTACCATAATTTGGTAGATGAGCTGGCTGTTCTCACAGGGCAAGGTCTTCCACCAGGGTTTTCATCCCTTAAGGCCTCCTTCACATCTGTTGTGCTGAGAAACGTGTAAAAGCGTGTTAAAAAAATGCATGCGCTTGTGCGCGCTTTAGTGTGTTGCACTGTGCTTTTTTTTAAGCTAGGTTTTCTTATGTCAATAAAACGGAAAATTGTTACTTACCTATCGGTAATTTTCCTTTCCCGATGCTTACATGTCATCACACCTGGGGTAGATGCCCCGCCCACTCTACCCCACAGGATCTCAATTAGTATAAATTTTGGCAGTTACTGGCCCCCCCCAGTCTCCGTAAGCCTCGACTTACCGAAGCTCACAGGAAGGGAGGGACCAGTGTGATGACATGTAAGCATCGGGAAAGGAAAATTACCGATAGGTAAGTAACAATTTTCCGTTTTCCCTATGCTTCCATGTCATCACACCTGGGATTTAACTAGGAAATAAGAAGGGAGGGACACCATTTTTGATGCTTAATCAAAGAAATATTTAATTATCCATATGTTGTGAATTTTCCAGTACAACCTTACCAAACATTAAAGTAGACTGAGAAGACAAGTCCACCCTATAGTGCCGCATAAATGTGTTAATTGATGACCAGTTAGCGGCCTGACACACTTTCTCTGCGGGTACTTTATTTAAAGCTGCCCAAGAAGTTGACATACTCCTGGTGGAGTGGGCATTTAACTGTCGAGGGGGTTCTAGTCCCTCTGATTTGTAGGCGGTTTGAATAGTTTTCACTATCCATGTAGATATTGTTCTGGCGGAGGCCGGTTGGCCTTTGCCATAGCCTGCTGGGATTACCCATAGTCTATCAGTCTTCCTTATGTCCGCCGTTAGGTGTAAATAGTCCCTTAGTGCTTGCCCTACATCAAGAGGGTGAACGTCCACCCCTTCTTCTTGGGTAAATGTTGGAAGTGTCCATTCCTGGTTGAGGTGATAGGTCGATGTTACCTTTGGGATAAACTGCTGAATAGGTCTGATCAGTACTCGGTCAGGGAAAAAGGTCAGGTATGGTTCGTTATATCCTAACGCTTGAAGCTCCGACACTCTTCTCGCTGAGGATATTGCTACTAAGAAAACAGTTCTTAAAGTTATGTTCCATAGCGAGTTGTCTGTTACAGGGTAAAAGGGTTGTTTTGTAAGGGCGTCTAGGACTAAGGGTAAGTCCCATTTTGGAAAGATATTTCTCTTTGGGGGTTTTATCTTTAGTACCCCCTTTAGAAACTGTTTAATTAAGGGATTTAAGGCCCATTGGGTACCCGTCATTGCTGATAGGGCAGAGACGTGCGTCTTCAGCGTGTGGTATCCTAGCTGCATAGTTAGACCTCTCTGAAGGAACTCGAGAATATGATAAGGTTCTGGTTTTGTAGGTTGGAAATGCAGTTCCTGTGATAGGTTTAGAAACTTGGTCCAGACCCTTTGATAGGTGGCATTTGTAGTAGGTTTTCTTGCGCTGAGAATAGTCTTGATTACTTCTTGTGAGCATCCAGCCAGTTCCAACCTCCTCCCTTCAACAGCCAGGCCATCAGATTCAACCTCTTGGGATTCGGATGGAGGACTTCTCCCTGTGATAGTAGTTCCCTGTTGTCTGGGAGAGGCAGAGGTGACTGTAGCCTCATTCCCCATAGTAGGGGGAACCATGGCCGATTCGGCCAGTACGGAATTATTGCAATCACTAGGACCTTCTCTTTGTGGAGTCTTGATAAGAAGCGTTGTATCATAGGTATTGGGGGAAACACATATGCTGTTGTAAAGTTCCAGTCCGCTGTCAGTGCATCCACTGACAGGGCTTCTTTGCAATAAACTCTGGAATAGAAGTGTCTGCATTTGGTGTTCGATGGCGTTGCCATCAGGTCTAGTTCGGGCTTGCCAAGATGTTTGCATACCCAGTGGTACACCTCCGTGGACAGGCTCCATTCGTTGTTGTCCAACGTGTGTCTGCTCAAATAGTCCGCTAGAATATTCTCCTTCCCCGGTATATGCAATGCTGACAGATTCCACAGATGTTGTTCCGCATATTGGAAGATAGCTGCCGTCTCCTGTAGTAGTGCTATACTTCTTGTCCCCCCCTGTCTCCTTATATATGAGACAGCCGTGCTGTTGTCTATACGTAGGATTACCGTTCTGTTCTGAATCAGATGAGTGAAACTCAGGAGTGCCTGGTAAACAGCTCTTATCTCTAAGATGTTCGACTGTGTGTGAGGATCTGTGTTTTTCCAAAGGCCCTGCGCTGTTAGCGTGCCACAGTGTGCTCCCCAGCCCCGTAGACTGGCATCCGTGGTAATTGTGATCGAGTTCGTGACTTCGATCAAATGTCCTCTGGATAGGTTGTTGATATCCGTCCACCATGCAAGGCTGTTTTTCATCAGAGTGGTGATCTGTATTGACTGATTCCAGTTTTCCTTGTTCCATTGAGTTAAGAAACCCCATTGGAATGGCCTTATATGCCAATGTGCCCATCTTACTACTTGAAACGTCGAGGTCATTGAACCCATTAGACTGACACATTGTCTTGCCTTCAACTCGTTCAGGGAGATGACTTGGGTTATTTTCTGTATCAGCGATGCTATCTTGTGTTGTGGCAGACTCACTAAGTTCTGTTTCGTTTGAAAAAATGCCCCCAGGAAAATCATTGATTGGGTCGGCTCCAATTGGCTCTTGTCTTTGTTTATTCTCCAACCAAAGTGAATGAGTGTATCTAGGAGAATTCGTTTCTGGGTGGTTAACGTCTCCTTGTCTGCCGCCAGTAAAAGTAGGTCGTCCAAGTAATGAAACAAGCGCAATCCCCTTGTTCGCAGAAGGGCAACTAAGGAGAGCAGGATCTTGGTGAAGGTTCGTGGTGCCGTACAGATTCCGAATGGTAAGCAATTGAACTGATAGTGACTTGGGCCTATTGCAAACCTTAGATATTTCTGGAATCTCGAATGTATGGGGACGTGCAAATAGGCGTCCTCCAGGTCCGCCGAAAGCATCCAATCTGATTGTTTTACTACTTGAATTATCGAATGCAACGTCTCCATTCTGAATTTCTTGAGTTTTATGTGTCTGTTTAGGTAACGGAGGTCGAGGACCGGTCGGTAGTCTCCAGTTTTTTTGAGTACAAAGAATAAGGGGGAGTAAACCCCCTTTTCCCTCTGGTGTTCTGGCACTGGCACCACAGCTTCTTTGTCTAGAAGTGTCTGTACATATTCTTGTAGAAGGAGTGCTTTCTCTCGGTTTTTTGGAATCCTGGTTGGTACGAAGTGTGCTCTTGGAGGTTTTTTCAGGAAGCTCCAACGATGTCCCTGGGTTATTATCCTTATTACCCACGGGTTGTTTATTTCTTCCATCCAAATTTGTCCGAATTTCTTCAATCTGCCGCCTACCGGACAAGTTTGGACGGCCCTCCTGTCAAAAAGACTTCTGTTGGCTAGGGGCTGAAGTAGTGGTCTTCTGGCGTGTAATTCTTTGCAGATTGCTGTGACTGCTCTGCCAGTTTTTCTTGAATTCCCTGCCCGGTCTGTATGATCTGGCTGCTCGAAGTCTTGACTGTTGGAACCGGTTTGCTTGATAATTAGGTTTTCTATTCTTCCTGTCCTGAGGTAATAGTCCGGATTTACCCCCGGTTACTCTCTGGATAGCGTTTTCTAACTCCTTCCCGAATAGGTTGTCTCCATCATAAGGTATTTTGCACCATTCTTGACGTGATGACTGATCAGCCGACCATGATTTAAGCCATAAGGCTCTCTTTGCGACTACTGATGACGCCATAGTTCTTGCTGTACATCTTATTATATCTACGGCGGCTTCCCCCACATAGTCTGCCGTCAGGTTGAAGTCATCAAGAGCTCTTATTATAGCATCTTTGTCGGCATCAGCTCTCACGGCGTCTTCTATATTTATAGTCCACGCTCTGATCGCTCTTGCTACCGAGGTTAGTGCTACCGCTGGTTTTGTGGCACTACCTGCTAGAGTATAGATTTTCTTCAATTCGGAATCCATTTTTTTCTCCATCACATCTTTAAATGTCGTTACATTGTCCCTTGGCAGTGTGATATGCTTCGCTAGTCGGGTGACCGATGCGTCCACCGTCGGTGGATTATCTAAAGACTTTGAATTCTTGGCTTTCATGGGATATAGTTTCGTGAGTCGATTGTTTAACGGCGGTTTCTTGTCAATCTTCTCCCATTCCTCCTTAATGATCTCCGCGATCTCATCCATCATGGGAAATGAGGTAGTCTTTTTCTTAAGGTGAGTATAGTACTCCTTATGCTTTCTGGAACTGGTAGAGGGTTGTTCTTCATCCGAACTTTCCCACTCAATTGCTTCCCTTATTGCATGCAAGTACGGCTGGACTAGGGCAAAGTCAAACCCTCCTGCAATCTCGTCCGACTCATTAATCGTGGTAGATTGTTCCGTAGACTGAGGCGCCTGAGAGGGAAGTGTTGCAACATATTCCCTCATAGACTCTTGCACAGCGTCTTTTATCATCTGTGTAACGTCCATAGGAGTCTGTGCCGTCTGTCTAGCCATGTCAGAGAAGCATGATCTGCATACGCTTTTGTCTGGCAAAGCTTCCCTGTTGCAGGCCCAGCAGGTCTTGTGCGAGTGGCTCCTGAGAGGGGATCTGCTTCTTTCTCTATAGTCAGTACTGGGGACATTGGCCCGTGTCTTTGACTTGGATCTCGACTTTTTCTTTCGATGTTTTCTAGGACTAAAAGAGACACTGTATAAGTATAGTGTCTGTCACTATACAGGGCTTAAGAACCTACCTTAACCCCCCCCCCCTACCTTGGAGCCCTGTGCTGGTCTGCTGGGTGCGCTGGAGGATCCATAGAATCAGCTAACACAGCTGAAAGGAAGAAACACAGAAAGGAGAGTTTCAGTAAACATACAGAAAATACTCTCTGCGTCGCATAGGGCGGGCAGGAGAGGCACCTACGTCTGAGTTGTTCACTGGTCCCCGAATGAGAAGCTCCCGGCTGCTGCAGCTCCATCGCTTCCTGCCCCGCATCCGCGTCCATCCTCTACCCCTATGCGCAGAGAGAGAGAGAGGAACCCAGCGAGCGACCGCCGCCATAGTTTTAAATGCAGAGCGTGGCGCTGAAGGATACAGCCTACCCACTTCCGCCTACGTACGGCCAATCAGGGGAGGTAGGACGCGGAGCGCCTTCTGGACCCTGTAGGATGCGGAAATGCGAGCTGGAGCGCACGCTAGAGCAATGCGGAAAGTCCAGGGAGAAGACAGAGGCGGACCTCCCCGCCCGCACAGCGAGGCAGAGCCACCACCGCTAGCAGAGGGAAAACAAGGTGAGAAGGGATCCCCAGTCTAGCTACACTGCATTTAGCAATGTAATACCGAACCTAGGTACCGGGCGGCCGAAAGGTGGGGGGCGCAACCCGCAGGTTATTTAAACCTTAATAATATACCTGCGCCCCCCGTTCCCCCTGAGAGCCAGCAGAGTGTGGGATTCCCCAACTAATTTATAGTTGCAATGGGAAAGGAAAAAAATTTCACTGTAAAAACAGTGTGGCAGGGGGGGAAAATAAAAAAATTGCAGGCAAATCTTGCCCTACTCACGTAGACCCAGTAGACCCTGTGAGGTGAGGAAGTCGAGGACAAAAAAAAGACTGGGGGGGGCCAGTAACTGCCAAAATTTATACTAATTGAGATCCTGTGGGGTAGAGTGGGCGGGGCATCTACCCCAGGTGTGATGACATGGAAGCATAGGGAAAGCTTTGTTTTTCATATGTAAATGCGTTTTTTTACCACCAATTTTTTTCCCCCAATTGGTGGTAAAAAAACGCATGTGCTAAAAAAAAGTGCACCCATTCACTTGCATTGATGCGTGCTTTACAGCTTAACGCACAGAAATGTATGCAACCCTACAGTTTTGTAATGCAGCGCATAGATGTGAACCAGGAACATTTAATTACATGGGGAAATCAATACCTTGCTGAACGCACAGGGCAATGTGCTGTGAAAAGCACACAGAAACGTCCCTGATGTGAACGAGGCCTTATACTTTGGGGTATTAAAGAATGCGGATTTGTTTTATTCTCCCCTTTTATTACAATGACTAGTAAAATAGCCCGCCCATTAAAAAATGGGTGCTAGGCTATGGGTGTTAACCCCCCCCCCAGCAACGTGAGCACAGATGCATCCCGCTTGCCCATCCTCCACCGCTGTCTGCCGTACATGCACACAGGGAGCTGTTGCTTGCTTGGCAGTTGGAAAAAGCTGGTCTTTCCCACAATGCAATGAGGTTCACAGATAGCAAACTGTCAAGTCTGGAAACACACACACACACACACATCCCCCCCCCCCCCCCCCCGCGCAGAGGCACAGGGGTTTTATTATATAGGATTTATTTATAAAAATGGGAACATTTTTTGTTTCCTCTGGTAATCTACTAGTACAAGTAAACCGATTGCCCCTTCATGAGTCATGACTGTCAGTTCTTGGCTGTTTTGAAAGTTGCGGTAAGTGGTCCATTGACTTTCATTGTGGCTGCTTACCAGTGTGTTATACGGTATAGTGTCAAACCTGGTGTTTGATACACACTGCTCTCCATTTCTTATTATAAAGTGAAGAAGGGCATGTGGCAGACAATGGGCTCTAGTCATAATCATCTGTGGCGAAAAAACTCCTGGAGGGAAAATACCGCAGCGGTATTTTAGACTTCTGGGTGGTCATTCATAAAAATCTAGCCAGCTGCGATGCAAGAGCGGAGATCTCCCGCTGAAGGCTGACGGTAAGCTGTCGGAAGGCATGTGGAAACACTTCAGCCGGCAGAGTCCCTCCGTGCACTGCTCTCTCTGGGAGGTCTGTCCCATTCACTTGTATGTAATCCGCAAAATCAGAGGAAGCGGTATTTCCCGTCCACATACCGCTTCCTCTAATCTTTATGAATGGCCATTTTGTTACTTATTTCTAGATAAATCTAGAAAAACACTGGAGAAGGCGGAAATTTCTCGCTCTGCTGGGGGATTGTAGATTTTCATGCGGGAACAGCTCTTATGAATGCCCACTTTGCTAAATGGACGGGAAAATCCGCTGTTTTGAGCGGAAAACTTGCGGTAAGGTTTTATGAATAGAGCCCAATGTAGTGATCAGCCTGACAGGCAATTTATGATTATGACAGTAGTCACTAAAGAACTGTTAAAATGGTAGTGTGGTGTCCCTGCATAACGTTATCCATTTCTATAAACCTGCTGATATGTAGACTACCATTATTTTCAGAAGGTAACAGCATGTTTTCTGGTGAGCTCCTTTTATAAATAGAGCCCATAGATTGGGGAAGAAAGTGTGTAAAGGTTTGAATAGCTGTGCCTGAGTTGGGGTGATTGCTTTACATTTCTTGATATTAATAAACTACTGGGGCAAACAGTGAGACATTTCTCAACAAAGAAGTATGTATCTGGCTTCATTAGATCACTTTTGTCTCCTTTCTTGTTCTTGGAGTCCCCTGGGACAAGGAGAACCATCATACATTCAGAACTTGACAAAGGCAATAATTCTTGTTCTATTTGTAACTTTGGTGCTAATTTGGCTATTCTTGGGTATTTGTGAGGTACAGGTAATTCACTTACTTAAAGGGAACCTAAACTCAGAGGGATATGGATTTATCCTTTTAAACAATACCAGTTGCCTGGCAGCTCGGCTGATCTCTTTAGCTGCAGTAGTGGCTGAATCACACACCTGAAACAAGCATGCAGCTAATCCAGTCTGACTTCAGTCAGAGCACCTGATCAACATGCTTGTTCAGGGGCTGCGGCTGAAAGTATTAGAGACACAGTATCAGCAGGAGAGTCAGGCAACTGGTATTATTTTAAAAGGAAAATCCATATCCTTCTTAGTTTAGGTTCCCTTTAAACCAACAGTCTACCTAATTGAAACTCAACGCGGATGTTCATTGTGATATGTAATTTTTTTTAAATGTCTTGGCAAGCACGGTAAAATGGCAGTGTATGTTGATAACAAAGCATGTCTAAGGCCTCCTCCCCCGTTTATGTATGGTTGTTCCAGTTGAACAAAGAGCAGAAAATGATAAAGCAAACATATGGAAATGCCCCAGAACAAAAAAGGACACATGGATAAAGAACCTTTATGACATGGAACTCTCCCAAGCAAAGAGAAGGAAGTCCAATCCAAGGTGTTGCATTTTGCTGTGAATACTCATTCATATTCCACTTGTGGAATTAATCACAACCGTAGATTGAGCCATCCAAAACATTCAAATAACAGGCAACATGGCACCTCCCTCAAACCATGTGAGAAAGGACTGGCATTGCTGAGCAGGAACCAAGACTTCACTTCCTGTAGACAAGGGAAGTTTGATCATTTAACTTAAAACACTGGTGTTGAGGCAGTCTGTATCAAGTTCTGCGGATGGGGCTACAGCTGCTTCATTTGCATCACTCTGCTCTTCAGGCTGCAAAGGGGTGGATACATGTGAAGGCTCCATTCACAATGCATCAGTTGCCTTGCAGAATAATTCTACATGTCAACTCACTGCCATTCAATTGTATGGGGCTGTTCACAGTGCTGTGTTGTAACTGATCACGTTACTCTAACTCACTGTTTCTCAACATTTTATTGGTATGTAACCCTTTTAAAACAATGTACTCACCAAGTACCCACTAGGATAGTAAACATTATCACAAGTACCCCTTGACAAATATATATTTTTGGATAAGTATATCAAGCCCAAGCACTCCCTGGGGTACGCATACCACACGTTGAGAACCTATGCTCTAACTCACTGCATGCAGGCTTTGTATTAACGTCTATGTCCAGTCTCCATTACAGTTCAGTCATTTATAACACATGCGTTACCATGCTGTTTTTACTTTATGCAACACACACACACACACACAACTCTCTACATACACACACACACACACACACAACTCTCTATACACACACACACACACACACACCTCTATATACACACACACACACCTTTATATACACACACACACACACACACACACACCTCTCTACACACACACACACACAACTCTCTCTATACACACACACACACACACACACACCCCTACACCCCTATACACACACCCCTACACCCCTATACACACACACCCCTATACACACACACACACACACACCTCTATACACACACACACACACACACACACATATATATATATATATATATATATATACACACACATACACATACACACACACACATACACACACACATACACACACACATACACACACACACACCTCTATATACACACATACACACACACACACACACACACACCTCTATATACACACACACACACACACACACACACACACACACACACACACCTCTATATACACACACACACACACACCTCTATACACACACACACACACACACACACACCTCTATACACACACACACACACACACACACCTCTATACACACACACACACACACACACACACACACACCTCTATATATATACACACACACACCTCTATATATACACACACACACACACCTCTATACACACACACACACACACACACACACACCTCTATATACATATACACACACACACACACACCTCTATACACACACACACACACACACACACACACACACACACACACATCTCTATACACACACCTCTATATACACACACACACACACACACCTCTATACACCACACACACACACACACACACACCTCTATATACACACACACACACCTCTATATACACACACACACACCTCTATATACACACACACACACCTCTATACACACACACACACACCTCTATATACACACACACACCTCTATATACACACACACACCTCTATATATACACACACACACACACACACACACACACACACACCTCTATATACACACACACACACACACACACACCTACCTCTATATACACACACACACCTCTATATATACACACACACACACACACACACACACACACACACACACACACACACACACACCTCTATATACACACACACACACACACACACACACCTCTATACACACACACACACACACACACCTCTACACACACACACACCTCTACACACACACACACACACACACACACACACACACACACCTCTATACACACACACACACACACACACACACACACACACACACACACACACACACACACACACACCTCTACACACACACACACACACACACACCTCTATATACACACACACACACCCCTACACACACACACCCCTACACAGAGCCGGGACAAGGTCCTCCAGCACCCAAGGCTGAGACACCAAAGTGCGCCCCTCCATCCCTTCCACCCCAGCTGTCACACACTGATTGCTATTAGACTAAGAGGGCCACAGGGCCCACAACCTCCCCAACACCTTAATCTCTAGTTATCTGGCTTGCAGTCACTGCTATGTATCCCCTTTTCTTATTTCTTTCTGCTTCATACACAATTAGGAATGACAGCTGAATGAATTGTGCGCCCCCTCCTACACTGCGCCCTGAGGCTGGAGCTTCTCCAGCCTCTGCCTCGGCCTGGCCCTGCCCCTACACACACACACACACACACACACACCTACACACACACCCCTGGGTACACACGGTACGATTTTCCGTGCGATAGATGCATCCGTTTGATAAAATCCCTCATGTGCGATATTAATTGGCCAGTGCCAGTCTTTCTTCTGACCAGGTGCTTTGAGAGTGTTTAAAGAATACCCGAAGTGACATGATGAGATAGACGTGTATGTACAGTGCCTAGCACACAAATAACTATGCTGTGTTCATTTTTTTCTTTCTCTATCTGAAAGAGTTAAATATCAGGTATGTAAGTGGCTGACTCAGTCCTGACTCATACAGGAAGTGACCACAGTGTGACCCTCACTGATAAGAAATTCCAACTATAAAACACTTTCCTAGCAGAAAATGTAAAAGAGATAAAAAGGGGAATTTCTTATCAGTGAGGGTCACACTGTGGTCACTTCCTGTCTAATTCAGGACTGAGTCAGCCACTTACATACCTGATATTTCAGGCAGAGAAAGAAAAAAAGGAACACAGCATAGTTCTTTGTGTGCTTGGCAATGTAAATACCCATGTCTATCATCATGTCGCATGTCACTTCGGGTATCCTTTAACCTTGTACACTGCGGTTGGTGTCAAGGAATGCTCTCTAGTGATGGACAATATTCCTCCCTACGTCCTCCAGGACGGCCCTCCTGAGATTGTGTAAGTCTCCCCTCCCAAGTCGGAAACACTTGACAAGAATTAAAATAATAATTAGTATAAATCCCACCTCCCCACAATCTCCTCCAGTTTTTTGTTTTTTTCCTGGACTTGTCACGGAAGCACCTATGAAGTTGTTCCTGGTGGTAGGGGAGCCTGTTGGCACCTACTTCTGAAGCCAGGCTTATGAACAATGACTATGGAATGGAGGAGCGGTTTAGGTCAGCGCTGGGCGCGATCTAGCTGGTGGATGAAGGGGCAGCCATACCTCTATTCACTTGTGGAGTGAGGAAATCGGAGGATTTTTTCATGGCCACCGCTCGTTCTATTTAATGGCGGCTGGGTGGACGCTGGACGGCTCTTCCGTGTCTGAAATTCCGGAAATTGGGTTGGAGAGGATGCCGGAAGTGACACGGAGATGACGCGACGCATGCCGTCAGGCGGAAGTTTGGTCGCGTGTATTTAGGGGCGGTCCCCGAGTGCGCGTATCGGCTTTTTCCTTTCCGACTTGGCTCAGCTCAGGCACGCTGAGCAGGAGGGACCACGCCGGCATAATCTGACACCGCCTGCGGCGGAGGCAACAGACCACCCAGCACGCCTGAAACACTGCACGGAGGCAGTGTCACTCTGCAGGGGCTATGGAGCAGTCAGCAGAGCCCGCTCCAGAGGCGCAGCAGACATCTTCGGCTGTCACGGGGGGAGGCGGGACAGCAGCCGGTAAGATGCATTAACAGTACTTGCAGGTTTTGATATGTACTCTTGTTGGCTCGGTAGCTAAGTACCCTTTGTGGGTCCCTTGTTTGTCTATTTTGTTTTGCAGAAACCACTTAAGAGTTCAGCAAAGTCAATTAAGTGTGCTAAATGTGGTTGCAGGCTACCTGAGGGGACTACCAAAGCTCTGTGTGCAGAATGTTACAGTAAATCAAAATCTCATACCCCTAGGCCTGAGAGCACTACTGTGGCATTATTAGACTTAATGAAATCAATGAAGCAGGAGCTAGCTACTACGTTTTCAGCATTTAGAGCTGCTCTGCCTCCTTGCCCGGTACAGATGATTCCGTTTTCACAAACACCTGCTGCTTTGCCTCCAGTGCTCAGCCAACGGTGGTTACTTCTCAGGCGCAGGTTCCCCAGACTAGTTCCATCCCCATAGTTCCGACTCCTCCTTTACCTGTACTTCCGGAGATTCCAGTCGGGGTGGGAGCTTCACAGGTGGGAAGGGTCAGAGATTCCTCTTCCTTGTCTTTGGAGGAGATATCTGATGAGTCTGAGGAAGGGAAGCTGGTCGAGTCAGACCATTGGGGGGTCCTGGGGGGGACCAAGATACCTAGGTATCTATTTGAGGCCGAGGACACTTCAGAGCTTCTTAAGGCAGTATATGATTCGGAGCAGATTGAAGAGCCTAGGTCGACCTCTACTCCTCAGGATGACCTTTATAGAGGTTTAGAGGATCGGGGGGGTCTTGTTTTCCCAGTTCATAGAGCAATTAAAAGTGTTATTTCTGCCCAGTGGAAGGATCCTGAGGGAAGGCTGTTTGTGCCGAGGTCCTTCAAACGACGATTTCCTTTCAATGTAGAGGAGCATGAATCATTGTTTAAGTGTCCATGATTGGATGCTCCTCTCTCCCAGTGCTCAAAAGATACAGATTTATCTTTTGAGGATATGGGAGCCTTGAAGGACCCGATGGACAGAAAGGCAGAGGCCCTTCTCAAGAGGGCATGGGACGCAACATCTTTCTCCTTCAAGCCTGCCATTTCCTCCGTGTGTGTGGCCCGTAATCTTGATAAATGGATTCGGGGACTTCAGGAACGTTTGGAGGATGGCACGCCTCATGCAACGATTTTGGAAAGTTTACCAGTTATAATTAAATCAGTAGCATTCTTAGCAGATGCGGCCACTGAGAGTCTCAGGGCAGCAGCTAAGACGGCGGCATTAATCAACTCGGCTCGCAGAGCCGTTTGGTTAAATACTTGGGAGGGGGAGGATACTTCCAAGCAGAAACTTTGTGGAATGGCGTTTCACGGTAACCTGTTATTTGGAAGTGATTTAGATTCTGTCTTAGAAAGATCCTCCCAACAGGGCCAGGAAGTTTCCGGAAAAAAAGAGGGAGAAGCGGCCCTTTCAGAACAAGAAGCCCTTCTTCAGGCAGGAACATAGGCGGTCAGAAGGGCAGAGACAGAAAAGAAGATTGACCTATAACGCAGGCAGAGGCAGGCCATTCTTGTTTAATAGGCCTCAACCAGCCTCCGCCGCTGCAAAATCCGCAAAATGACTGACAGATTCCGGTGGGGGGGAGACTTCGCTACTTTGCGCCGGCTTGGCGAGAAGTTTCAAAGAGCGAGTTTATTCTGAACTTAATTCAGCAGGGATACAGGATAGAGTTTGTATCTCCTCCTCCCTCCCGGTTTGTAGTCACGTCGATCCCCAGGGATCAGATCAGAGCGGTAGCTCTGATGGAGTCCGTCTCTTCTCTTCTTCAGAAGAACGTTATTCAGCCAGTACCGATATTAGATCGGGGGAGGGGTTTCTACTCAACAGTATTTTTAATACAAAAGCACTCGGGGAAGTTCCGAATGATTTTGAATTTGAAACCCCTGAACCCTTACATTGTGGAGAAGAGATTCAGGATGGAGAGCATTGCATCGGTCCGCAACCTTATGTCTCCAGGAGCCTTTCTTGCTACGGTAGATCTGGAGGATGCTTACCTCCACATCCCCATTCACCCTCTCTTTCAGAAGTTTTTTTGAGGTTTGCGATTCGGATGGGAGAGTCGATATGCCATTTTCAATATCGGGCTCTCCCGTTCGGGATATCGTCGGCCCCAAGGATATTTACGAAGGTGGTGGCGGAGGTAATGGGCTATCTACATCTCCACAATGTAAGGGTTCTTCCTTATTTAGACGACTCTCTTTTTATGGCAGAGATGCGAGAAGCCTTGCAGAGGGAGCTAGGTTTTTCTCTGCAGCTCTTACGAAAACTGGGATGGATAGTGAGCTCGGAGAAGTCTCACTTGAATCCGGTTCAAAGTCTAATTTTTTTAGGTCTCAGATGGGACACGACGGTCAGACGTGTCTTTCTGCCAGAACCGAAGGTAGACAGGTTGATGTCAGAAGCTCGGGAATTGAGGTTGAATCCTCAGGTTTCCCTGCGCAAATTGGTTTCGATCCTAGGTCTGATGTCATCTGCCATTCCGGCAGTGGAATGGGCCCAGGGCCATTCGCGGAGACTTCAGACCTGGGTATTGACAAACTGGGACAGGGATCATCGATCACTGGACGTGACGGTGAGGGTACCAGAAGAGGTAACAGACTCCCTTCTCTGGTGGAGTCACCTGGCCAATTTTGAATCAGGGTCGCAGATGGACCCAGGAGGTTCCGTTAAAGTTATACACGGATGCCAGTGCTTGGGGCTGGGGGGCTCACTGCCTAGGTCACCAGGCCCAGGGGTTGTGGGACCAGCAGATGTCCCACATGTCATCAAATTACAGAGAACTCAAGGCAATTCTATTAGGGTTACAGGCCCTTCTTCCAATAATCTCCAACTCGAAGGTTCTGATATTCTCGGACAATTTCGTCTCGGTTTGCTATGTCAGGAAGCAAGGGGGCACGAGGGTGCCGGACCTTCAGGATCTGACATCTCAAATAATGTCGTGATCAGAAACGAATCTGGAGTCCTTATCGGCAGTCCACATTCGCGGTGTCCACAACAGACGTACAGATTCCCTAAGCAGGCACCTAGTGGAAGATTCGGAATGGGAACTCAATCCAGATACATTCCGAGAGATCACAGAGCGTTGGGGGGTTCCGACTCTCGACCTGTTTGAAAAACCCAGAGAATGCAAAGGTGAAAGATTTCTGTACCCTGGATCCTTCTGCTTCAACAAGCAGAATAGACGGCCTGTCGATTCCTTGGCCGGAGGGTCTGCTTTACGCGTTTCCTCCGTTCAAGTTGATACCGAGAGTCCTCAGGAAGATCCAGTCAGAAAAGGCGGAGGTAATACTGGTGGCTACTTGGTGGCCAAGGAGAGCCTGGTTCCCTCTCCTTCAGTCCTTAATTTTCCGGGGTCCTTGGCATCTTCAGTACAGACCGGACTTATTGTTGCAGAACGGGCAGGTCCATCCGAATCCAAGGTTCCTGAACCTCACTGCATGGATCCTGAGGAGCAGATGTTGAGGAGTCAAGGATTCTCCAGGGATGTAGTTAGGACCTTGTTAGCCTGTAGAAAACCAGCTACTAGAAATAAATACAATAAGGTTTGGTACACTTTCTCGGCTTGGAAACAGAAGAATGTTTCCAGGGCGGATAATATATCTTCAGTTTTGGAATTTTTGCAGGAGGGGGTTCGGTTAGGATTGACTGTTAATACAATACAATACAATAACATTTCTATAGCGCTTTTCTCCCATAGGACTCAAAGCGCTTAGGCTCTCTCAGATTCAGTAATTAGTAGGATGAAGTATTCACACAACAAAAGTTATATTTCTGCAAATGCCAAACTGAACAGGTGGGTTTTCAGTCTGGATTTAAACACGTCCAGGGATGGAGCTGTCCTGATCTGTTGAGGTAAGGAGTTCCAAAACGTAGGGGCAGCATGACAGAAGGCTCTGGGACCAAAAGTTTCCAAGTGGACTCTGGGTATGACTAGATTATTAGAACCTGTTGATCTGAGAATGCGGGGATTGCTACGCAGCTGCAACATATCTTTCATGTATCCAGGGCCTAAATTATTAAGGGATTTAAATGTCAGTAGGCTGTTAGTACCCTTAGAGCGCAGGTGTCAGCTCTCTCCATTTTTCTTTCCAGGCGGTTATCCGCGGATGTTTATGTTAAGAATTTTTTGAGATCGGTGGAACGTTCTCAACCGATTCCTCAGAAATTGATCCCTCCTTGGGATTTGTCATTGGTGCTGGATTTTTTAACCTCTGACAAGTTTGAACCATTGAACTCAGTTCCATTAAAATTTCTTACACTGAAGGTGGCTTTCTTAGTGGCTATTACCTTGGCTCGCAGAGTGGGGGATATCCAGGCCCTGTCAATAAAAGATCCATACATGGTAGTTCATGCTGATAGGATCGTCTTTAGACTTGATCCCTCTTATTTACCTAAGGTATCTACATCCTTTCATAGGACCCAGGATATTATACTTCCCTCTTTCTTGGCTACTCTGCAGAACGATAAGGAAAGGAGGTTAGGCACTCGATGTCAGGAGAGCGGTTTTGATTTATTTAGATAGAACTAGGGAGTGGAGGACTTCCACTATTCTATTAGTTGCATTTGGGGGGTCAAAGAGGGGATCTCAGGTGTCTAGGATGACAGTATCTAGATGGATTAGACAGCTGATATCCCTTGCTTACTCAGAGGCTCAGTTGCAGGTACCTGACCACATTACAGCACACTCTACCAGATTACTTTCAACGTCATGGGCAGAGAGGTCGGGAGCCTCCCTGGATCAGATATGCCGAGCCGCAACCTGGTCCAGCCACTCGACATTCATCAAGCATTACAGAGTGGAAGTGCTTTCCAGTCAGGACCAGGCCTTTGGCCGCAAGGTTCTTCAAGCGGTTATCCCACCCTAAGGTAAATTTCTCGCTAAATCTCAGGAGGGCCGTCCTGGAGGACGTAGGGAGGAAGTGCCGGCTGCTTACCTGGTAGCAGTGTTCCGGCGAGTCCTCCAGGACGGCCGCCTAAGTTCCCGGCCCTATTATATTATATTATTATTGGTATGATAGCGGTTGGTGGACTCGGTTCTCTTCATTAAACTGGAGGAGATTGTGGGGAGGTGGGATTTATACTAATTATTATTTTAATTCTTGTCAGGTGTTTCCGACTTGGGAGGGGAGACTTACACAATCTCAGGAGGGCTGTCCTGGAAGACTCGCCAGAACACTGCTACCAGGTAAGCAGCAGGGACTTTCCTATTCAACTGTCTTCAAGTGGCTGGATAGTGTAATGGTTAAAGGGAACCTGAAGCGAGTAAAATTATTTTAAACAAACACATGACTTTGCTGCAAATGAATATTACATTATAACCTCCCCATCAGTTCCTCTCAGAAGCTCACCATTTTCTTCTTACAGTGATCTTCCATTTCTGACAATATTTTGTCAGAACTGAAATATACCAGTTGCTGTCAGTTATATATCAGCAGCTGTCAGTTACAACTTAATGTGCAAGGTAATGTCCATGTTTCCCTATGGCTCAAGTGGGTGACCTTACAGTTTAACAGTGTGCTGACCAGGAAGCGGTTATGGGGTAATGGTCATTTCTAAAATAGAGGACAGATAGTTACTTTTGATCACAGTGGACAAATGGGATGCAGGAGAGGAGAAACAGATTGAATAGACTACACAGGAGGTAAGTATGACCTGTGTATGGTTATTTTGACTTTTTATTTTCAGTTCAGGTTCTCAGACGTAATGGCCTCTGTCACAGGAGACTTGGGTTTGAATCTCGGCTTGTCCTGTTCAGTAAGCCTGCACCTATTCAGTAGGAGACCTGGGTCAAGACTCCCTAACATTGCTGGAAAAAAAAGGCACCAATAGAGTCAGAAAAAAACAATGTGAGCGCACTGGAGAGAATACTTTGTAGCCAGTAGAAAGAAACACCCAATAAAAAGGTGTAGAGCTGGTGTATGTAAGCAGTGAATAGGAGAGATTTCTTTCTACTGGCTACAAAGTACTCTCTCCAGTGCTCTCACATTGTTTTTTCTGACTTTATTGGTATTCTTTTCATCTTGTCTGCATTTTTGTAACACATTTCGTTGCATTTTATTACTATGGTGACATTTGATGTTCCTTATTTTATTTTTTGTATTTAATTATAGATGTACACTATTTATATAAAGGCCTGAAGAAGGGTCCCTAAGATCCGAAACAAGTCGACGTTGTTGCTCTAGTGTATTTACTATATACATTGAATCATTTTTTCACTGATTGTTTTTGCATGTATTTTTATTTTTAAGTAACTTGAAAAAAGAAAAAACGTCCCATTGTTGACTGGTTTTTGGACAGTAAAAAAATATTTTTTTTTTTTATTACATATCCTTGTATTTACTGAAGTACTTCTTCTAATTGGTGTAGTGGAAACACCATTAAGAATATACATGAAACATTTTTCTCCCAGTTATTGTTCTCTAAAAGACTCCCTAAGGCTGTAGACACACGGTGAGTGCTCTCTAAGGCCTGGTGCACACCAAAAAACACTAGCAGATCCGCAAAATGCTAGCAGATTTTGAAACTCTTGTTCTTTTTCTGTAGCGTTTCAGCTAGCATTTTGCGGTTTTGGAAAGCGTTTTTGGTGTAGTAGATTTCATGTATTGTTACAGTAAAGCTGTTACTGAACAGCTACTGTAACAAAAAACGCCTGGCAAACCGCTCTGAAGTGCCATTTTTCAGAGCAGTTTGCGTTTTTCCTATACTTAACATTGAGGCAGAAACACATCCGCAATCCAAAATCTGCAGCAGCCCGGGAGTATGCGTTTCTGCAAAACGCCTCCCGCTCTGGTGTGCACCAGCCCATTGAAATACATTACCCTAGCGGATCCGCACCCGCAAGAGGATCGCAAACCGCACCCGAAACGCTCTGGTGTGCACTAGGCCTCAGCCTTATCGAACCCTCAGCGCTTTCTGTGCAGTTTTTTTTTTCTTTTTTAAATCATGGTGAAATTGCTGCAATTGTGATTTCTACAAAAAAAATTGAGATCGCTGCAATTTTACCACAAATTTTGTCCAAGTCAATGTAAAGTTGTTGTTTTTTTTTAAACGCTCCTTTTAAAAAAAAAAAAAAAAAAAAACTCAGAAAGGGCTCATAGTGTGTCTACAGCCTGACACTGCTGCAGTCTATAGAGTGCGTCATAGTGACTGCAACTCTGGTGCTTTTCAGTCTGCAAGGAGAAAAGTCCAATATAAATGTTCTCCGACTATATAGCCCATATTTACTACAGTTCACAATGAGGATGAATTAAAATATTGACAGCTGATCAGAAGAAACAATGATTATGAGTTCTGAAGTGCTTCTGACCAAGATTGTGTGTAATCCAGAAGATTTCTACAGGTTATTTGTAGCAATGGATGGATCCACCACTTTTATGCAGAAATGATGAGGCAGTTTATGAAGTAGAAATGCTATGGTTCCCCTTTCACCCATAAATTCTGTGCCCAGTTCAGGGATTCACAGCATTGGCCTTCAGGGTTTCTGTGAGAAATATCATGACTGATTAGTTGCTGCATGGACAAACAATCACATACTCCCAACATGATCAATGACAATATTAAGGTGAAATGGGGAGGAAAGTTGTTTTTTTTTTTTTTTTTGTTCCTATGGATAGTGCTCCTGCTACAAGTTGGCTGTTGCGATTGTGGCAATACATTATTCTGGCTTTAAAGTACCCCTAAACTGGGGACATAAAAACAAAATGGCAGAAGCCCATGGTAGGCTAGATAATTTTTTTTAAGTGTCCTGGTGCCGTGGGTCCACCACCCCTCCTGGTCATCTTCATATTTGTCGGAATTCTCCAGTCAAATATGAACATTGAGAAGCTCCCTAGTGAGGGTGCGTTAATCTAAACCGCGCAAGCACATCGAAAGCAAGGCGCAGGTGGAGCCCAAGCAGCTCAAAACTTGAACCTTTGCACTTTGGAATAGCTCTGCACTGCTTGGAGGAACGTCTGGGAGGCGCAGAAGTTAGTGAGGGAAGGGGAGCGCCAGGATATTTCTAAGAGTAATTTAGGCTGCTTTCACAGTGAGACGCTACAGGCGCATGTTAGAGCAGCCTGTAACGCAGCCCAACTCACAGTAATGAAAAATCAATGGGCTGTTCAGTGCCCACGTTGCGTTGGAGTATAACGCTGCACGGTAAATGAAAGTGCAGCGTGCTGTGCGTTATACTCGTATTTGGCTGCGTTCGGATGTTTGCACATGCTCGGTACTGTTTTTTGTTTTTTTTTAATTTGCAGCATGCGCCGTTTTCGCTCGATAGTATGCGTCAAATACGCATCACGGACGCATCAAGAGACGTGTAACGTGGCTCTATATAACGTCCAACTTCAATACTAACATGCGTTGCGTTAGGGGCACGTTATGCGACTTTAACGTCGCATGAAACGCAACGTCTTAGTGTGAAAGAGCACTTATCCCACCATGGGCTTCATTTAATACATTATCTCCCAGTTCAGGGGTACTTTAGTCTATTTTGCTTATTCTTGCTTCTGAGGAAAAATCCCGTGATGGATGAAAGTAATGGCTGCTGCTCATGTGTATTTGGACAATGAGAATTTTTGTTTTCCAAAGGCATTGAGCTGTCTGAATTCTGAATGCCAATTGTCAGTATAGTTATGTTAGCGTAGATTGATAAGAAACAAACCGTTTCGGTTTTATTGTCATTATTGACACACAACTTTTATCTGGAATAACCAAGAGTGGTAAAAAAAAATTACTCAAAATTGGGATGGGCAAACCAGGAGTGTGGTGACGTGGGATGAAGAAGCCAATACAGCGTGGCACCTCAGCTTGGTTGATTTCCACCCATTCCTGTAAAAAGGGCGGCAGAAAATTTGGGTGCAGGGTAAAGCCAAAAAACAGCTTGTCCTGCTATTGCAAATTTCCTGGCGGCATTAATTACAGACTGCCATGGACTTGAGGGAAAGATGCAATTTTGCTGCCAGCTATTACTAATGGCTGAATTGCACGGTTTTTGTTGTGGTTTTTGTAATTTGGGCTCTGTCATTCGCCGATGCCCAAATGTATACTCTGAGCGCTGACACAGCTGTAATTCACATTACATTACATCCGGCGCCCTTTCACCTGTCTCGGATTTCTACAGCATTAGCTCCAAAAGACTGAAGGGTTTAAGAAGGAACCAGAGAGGTAAATTTCTTGGGCAAGAGTAAGTTTTCTAATCATCCCTTGGTTCCATGGGGTTCCACACCATCACAGCCCCTAACTTGGCATACAAGCACCCAGCCTGTGCACAGGAGCAACCAACAGACAGTGACACTGCCTTCAGCCCCCTCCCCCCATGTGATAGAGGCCTTAGTACACTGCTGAAAAGTTTGTCACCTACAGGTTGTTTTGGATTACAGAAGTCATTAAGGTTTACGTAACTAAACTCTTATGCGAGCCATGCCTGCAGTAATCTGACAGAGTTTTCTGGTCAGTTTTTATAACCTTTATGGAATATTCAAACAAGAGGACGCTCTTAAGAAATCTATTCACATTTTATTCAGTCTTATTAACCCCCACATTACATAAGTAGTTTATGGTGGGTAGTCAGTATGTAGTTTGAGGAGACTGGGGCATGTTGCGGTTTTTCATTCTTTCATTACATGTTTCTTGCAGAATAAATTAAACCGATGAATGAATAACTTTTTAATAGCTTGTTTAGGAGGTAAAACTTAGTAAAATTGTACTATACAGTAAAAGCACCAATAGTCAATGAACACACCCCCATCACAGAGATGTTAAGTTAGTCAAGCATCCAAATTAAACTTCATAATAACAAGTCCCTAGGTCAGCCATACAAAAGAAATACAATGATAGAAGATCTGTAGCACATGACTGATACAAGATTTTGGTACATTGTAACATACACCCCAAACAATAGATACACTAATGAAAGGATCTGTATAAAATGTATCAAATTCATGTTGAAGAGCAAAGTTAAAAAAAAAATACATATTTGGCAGAATAAAGTCCAAATGACAACCTGAAGTGAGAAGAATATGGAGGCTGCCATGTTCATTCTCTAATAAACACTTATGTGCCGAGACCGCGTTCACAGCGGCCGTTGTGTTCCCTGTGACAACAGATAAGGTAAACGGTGCTGCATGTTACCTGCGCATTCCGTCACATACAGTCAATGAAAAGTCTGCTTCACTTTACCTGTTAATGCATGCATTTTACTGTACCGCACTGAATGTTGCTATAGACGCTGCGGTAAGCAGCATTACAAATGTACGAAGAAGAGGGAGTTACATAGTTATATGGGAGTGTTACAAAGCCACTGTTATGATGCAAGCACACCCCTTTGAACATGGTCTGATGCTCTGCCTCTAATACCTTAAATCACTGGCCAGAATGGTCATGCAGATCAGATGCTTTGACTATGGTCTGACTCCACTGGCTGCATGCTTGTTGCAGGTGTGTGACTCAAAATCTAAAGCCAGCATGACAGCCAGGCAAGGCAACTGGCATTTTTACCAAGGGACTGAAGATGGCAGCCTCCAAATTCCTCTCACTTAAGGTGCCCTTTAAGGAGGCTAGTGACACCGATGAAGAGATGAGCAATCTGGAAGTAGCTGTACAGCAAACTATATACTATTGTCATGGTTCCCATCAAGTTTGCTTTCATTTTTTTTCACCAGTAATAGGAAAAAAAACACTGTATGCTGAAAATTATTAATTTTTTTTACAAAGTAAACTTTACACTTTAGAGGAAACCTGCCCAGGGACCTCTTACCGCTATTTTGTTCTTAATGACCTATTCAGAGAAGTCAGCACTTTTTACTTTGATTTACATCTATAGACCTCACAATTACATTTTGAACACACTATTTGTAGAGCTTCATTATTGTATTTGTATTGGATAATTAACGAAGAACAGGACATGAGCAAAGACCACTAACCTTATGCCATTGAGCAATGTGCAGGCTCCATGCCATTGCTAAAGAAACATCATAATTAGACTGATATTAAAGTTTGGGTAATTATGTTTTCAGTGCTTTATTAATTGCATGTGTAGAGCTGGACCTTCGGTTGCTAAATTGTGTGGAAAGAGGGGCACATTGTACTTTGGGGAGGTTGATGAGGGGGAAATGTAAGAGGAAAGAAAGTTGTTGTTGTTTCATAACAGAAGAACATTTCTGTAGACTAATTTAGTGCTTTAAAGAGAATCTGTATTGTTAAAATCGCACAAAAGAAAACATACCAGTGCGTTAGGGGACATCTCCTTTTCCCCTCTGTCACAATTTCGCAGCTCCCCGCCGCATTACAAGTAGTCAAAAACCATTTTAAAAATGTTGTTTATAAACAAAATGGCCACCAAAACAGGAAGTAGGTTGATGTACAGTATGTCCATACACAAGCAGGTTGTATACAGCCTTCCTTTTGAATCTCAAAAGATAATTTTTGTGTTTACCTTCTGTCCCCTGCAGCTCTCATGCACTGAAGAGTGACAGGCTGTGAGGCTGATTGTTTCTTCCTGCAGACAGCTCTGCCCGTGTCTGTAATTCCTCAGCATGTGTCAGCCCAGCTCCTTTCACAGCCTAACAGAGGAGGATTTTTATCCAGCTCTCTTCTCTCACTGATATCAGAAAGCAGAGACGCTGCTGGCTTATGTAAATAACACACACACAGGAGTGTGCATAGAGAGGCCTGGAGGGGTGTGTGCATAGCAGATCACACTGAAGAGTTGGCAGCCTTCCAGACACAGGGCGACAAGTCCAACAGGGGAAAGATGCATTGATTTATTACAGAGACGGTGATAGTAGAAAGTGCTGCAGTAAGCCAGAGCACATTAGAATAGGTTTAGGAACTTGTAGGATGGTAGAAAACAGGATGAAATTTTTGTTACAGAGTCTCTTTAAAGCAGTCGGTGCACAAATCATCCGACTCCTCAGTTTATTGAAACCTCCAACTCCAGGTACCCAAAACTACTCCGATTCCACAGCCCTGCTTTAAAGAATTTTATAAAAGTTTGTAGTTGCCTTAGTGTGTAACCTCATGTGACTTTGCTGAGTGATGGGGAAGCAGGATCAGGAGTATCAGATCGCGAATTGGAGGCAAGATGAAAAATTGCTTTTTGTATCTGTATTAAAAAACGAAAAAGATTTAGAAATGGACCCCCCAGATGTATGTTGTGTTCCAAACATATACGAGTTTCTTATGTGATAGCAAAATGCATTGATCTTTTTTTTTTTTTTTTCTTTCTTTTAGGGAAATGTTTTCACCTTTGCAGAAGTACCAGTTATTGGTGTACCATGCTGACTCTCTCTTCCATGACAAGGAGTATCGCAATGCTGTTAGCAAGTACACAATGGCTCTTCAGCAAAAAAAGGCCTTAACCAAGACCTCCAAAGTCCGACCATCCACTGGAAATGCTGGTACCACGCCACAGAATCAGGTATAGTATAAAACAAGTTCAGGTTCCTGGCAATTTTTGACTTTTTAGCTGTGTTGCTATTGATACAGCAATAGCCACATTTTTTTTTTTCTGTGGACAAACTATGCTTTCTCTGGTTAGTATTTTTTCTTAATGATTTCACAGGTATTTACATGGGGGTGGGGAGGATGGAACGAACCCCTTCATAATATTTACATGACAAGTGCTGCTGATATAACACCTCAAAACATTTTTCCACTCTTCCTGGTTAAAATTACATATCTGCTTTAGATCATCAGACAAGACAAATAACATTTATATCACGCTTTTCTCTTGGCGGACTCAAAGCGCTAGAGCTGCAGCCACTAGGACGCGCTCTATAGGCAGTAGCAGTGTTGGGGAGTCTTGCCCAAAGTGTCCTACTGAAGAGGTGCTGACTTACTGAACATGAAGAGCTGAGATTCAAACTCTGGTCTCCAGTGTCGGAGGCAGAGCCCTTTACCATTACACTATCCAGCCACAGCTGGGCATTAGTAGCTGGAAGTATAGTGGACCATTATCTTCAGCCTTCCCATCTGTAGTGATCAGATCCGATTGCTGGGATGATGCTTTGGGGACCTGATGCTTAACGGATGCAACACTAGGCAATGGCAGAGCAGTGTATTTGTACAGCATACTCCAAATGGTCACCCTGTTGCGTTGGGTGACAGTCATTGAAAATGTGTCTGCATCTTAAAGAGAACCTGAGGCGGTTCCTTGGGAGGCAGATGGGACACAGGCATGTTCTGGGCCTCCATGACATGCCTCTGTGTCCCCACACTGCTGCAATCTGCCGTGCCATAGCCCTCCGAAATTAGCGACATTTGTAGCTATCTCGGAAGGTAAATAGAGGAGAGGGATTCCCTGCTCAAAACACCCATTAGGGGTGTTCCTGCAGGCTTTCCAGAGCTGCCATTGGGCAGCGCTCTCTCCCTGGCAGCGCCCCCTGCCGGTCCCCCGCGCCCCTGCACGCTGCTGTGAGAGAGAGATCTCTCTCTCCTTCCAGAGGTCACAAAAATGAAAATGGGCCAGTGCGGCCCACAGGAGCATCGGTCACAGACCCCAAATCAGGAAGCATAATTTTTTTTAGTTTATGAGCCCACCTTGGGCTCCCTTTAATCCCCCTAGTGACCAGGCTATTTTCCTATTCAGGCCACTGCAGCTTTCAGAACTTGCTGCAGGGCCGTACAAATTGGCATTCGCCCCCCCCCCCTTTTCTGCCCACCAACAGAGAATTCTGTTGGTGGGCTCTGATCACTGCTTTAACGTTTGTTTATTTATTTTTGTATATGTTTATTTTTTATTTTAATAAATTTGCCTTTTTTTTTATTTAATTTTTTACTAACCCCCCTCCCTCCAGCAGCCAATCGCAGCGATCGGCTCTTATAGTCCTCAACCTATGAGAGCCAATCGCTCTCTTGAGTCTCCCCAGGGGACAGACGAGTGTCATGGCTGTCCCCGGTACAGCGTTGCCTTAGATCGCATCGCTGTACAATGTAAATAGACGACTAACAGTCTCCTAGCGGCATTCAAGCGGGGATGCGCACGAGATCCCCTGCAATCTCTTCCACCAGGACTTGGCGCCAATTGGGGTTAGGTAGTCCTGGGGTAGCCGCCTTGTTCACGCCATTGGCATTAGGAGGACGTTAGGTAGTTAAGGCCAGGAACAGGTGACAAGGAGTTCATTGGCTAGGTAGGGGTTACAGAATTTGGTTGAAAAAAAAAAAAGACATCCGTCCAAGTTCAACCAGGAGAAAAAAAAGAAATAATGAAAAATTGGGCACATTTCTGTCTTGCAAACTCACATAATCCAGTTGATCCAGGGGATGGCAAAAAACCCTTTCAATGTGTGGGCAAATTTTACCTTTAAAAGAAAACAAAATTCCAGGCTCCAGGTGGCAGTCAGATAAAATCCCTGGATTAACGCTGCTGGGAATTGTCTATTAATTATAGCCATGCACCTCTCATGGGTATGCCTTTAAGACTCCAACCAGTACTGCAAAGTACTGAGGGCCCGTTTTCACTATAGCGAATCTGCATGCGTTTTCTGCATAGGCAATGATAGTAAATGGGCCTGTTTCCACTTGTCAGGAAATCTGTGCGGTTTGCTGTGCAGAAAAAAAATCTGCACAGCAGAGCCATCACAAGATTCGCATGCAATGTAATTCATAGGAAATTTGCATGCATTTTCACTATGCGAATTTTCCATGCGAATTTGCGTACGTTTTGGCCTAAAATCAATGTAAAAGCACACAGGCACTGACATGGTGAAATTCGCAAAACTTACAAAAAAAACGCAAAAACATACGCGTATTCGCGGTAAAATTCTCATCCGTCTGCAAATAATATGTTTGCGTCTGCAGCAAATTCGCACTGCACAAGTGGAAACGGGCCCTAAAAGATGCATACCTTTCTGAAGCTTGTGCTCTCCTTTTTCATTTGATGCCTGAATCGCCGTTCTCAAAATAGTTTTTGTTCAATTTCAATTTGAAAATCGTGGCTGCTATCCTAGTTATGTTATAACGTCTGGGTCACCCCTGTCTTCTCTGTTAGAGAAGTGCATCACTGAATCAAGCAGGAAGAGGAAGTGACACGCATGGTCATTGCAAGAGGCTCCTCCAGAGGGGTCATAGCACAACTTTGTTGGAAGTCTGGCTTAAAGGCATGCCCATGAGAGGTGCTCGGAGTCCCTTTTTAATGCAAGGAAAGGATCCAAGCCTCCCTTAAATGTAGACATTGAATTTTCCATTGCTACTTCCTATATGCCACACTTTAAAGAGAACCTGAACTGAAAATAAAAAGTCAAAATAACCATACACAGGTCATACTTACCTCCTGCGTAGTCTATTCCTCAATCTCATTCTCCTCTCCTGAATCCTGTTTGTCCACTCTGATCAATGGAACTCTCTGTCCTCCATCTTGAAAATGGACATCACCCCATAACAGCTTCCTGGTCAGCATACTGTTAAACTGTAATATCACCCACTTGAGCCATAGGGAAACATGAACATTACCTTGCACATTCAGTTGTAACTGACAGCTGCAGATATATAACTGACAGCAACTGGTATATTTCAGTTCTGACAAAATATTGTCAGAACTGGAAGGGATCACTGTAAGAAGAAAATTGTGAGCTTCTGAGAGGAACTGACGGTGAGGTTAGTACATAATATTCATTTTCAGCTACGTCATGTTTATTTTAAATAATTTTACTCACTACAGGTTTCCTTTAACTACTCTTACTGTAAAGAACCTATTTCTAAATGTATGGCTTTTTTCTTCTTCTCAATAAGTAGATCATCCCCTTTTCTGTTGTACAGGCCCCAGGACAAAATGCTTATCTGCCACTAACACTTAACACTTTGCTGCTGGGAAAAAAAAGCTTAGAATTTTCATTACTGCAAACGAACAGATTCTCATGTGGCATGCTAGGTTTCTTCATTTCAGTCTGTAAGGGCTCAGCCACACTACTAGCGCTTTTCTGAGCGCTTTGTGATTGATTAGCGCTTTCTGAGCGCTTTTAAAAAATGCTCCAATTCACTTTCAATAAAATCGCAGTAAAAATTGCATAGAAACCACCGCAATCACGTACGTGAAAAATCGCTGCGAATCACAAGCGATCAGAAAAGTGCTTATATTGTGGCTGAGCCCTAAGGGCTTGTTCACACTAATGGTGCCCATACATGGTACAATGTTTTTCATCCAATCTTACCATTTCTATGTACTATAAGGGTAAATTAAGTGAATATACTGAAAATGATAATTTAGGCAGTTCCCTTATATTACATAGAAATGGTAAGATTGGATGAAAAAAATTGTACCATGTATGGGCACTATTAGTGTGAACAATCCCTTAGGGCTCAGCCACAATATAAGCCCTAAGGGCTTGTTCACACTAATGGTGCCCATACATGGTACAATTTTTTTCATCCAATCTTACCATTTCTATGTAATATAAGGGAACTGCCTAAATTATCATTTTCAGTATATTCACTTAATTTACCCTTATAGTACATAGAAATGGTAAGATTGGATGAAAAACATTGTACCATGTATGGGCACCATAAGAGCGTTTTCGATTTGTTTGTTTTTTTTAAGCTCCGGCGATTTCTAAAATTGCTTTAAAAGTGCTTGACCAATGTTGCTCTATGTGAGGGTTCTCACATGTGCGAGCTTTCTGAGTGCAAACGTGGGTCCTGCACCATTTCTTGAGTGTTTGCGCTTCAATGCAAAGTTTAGGGAAATCGCAAAGCGCTTAAAAAAGCTCTTTGTAAAGCGATTCGGTGAGCACTTTAAAAAAAAACAAAAAAAAAACATTGTAATTCTTCAGTTTCAGGTCAAAGAATTCACTTCCTAATTGATTTATTAAAAAAAACAAACCAAAAAAAACCCGCTAATTGCCACACAAAAGCACTTAGAAAAGTGCTTTACAAAATCGGAAATTGCCCTGAAAGCACTGGGAAAAGTGCTTACAAAGCAATTACGATTTTATAATGTGAACAAACCATACAAACTAAACAATACAACAGTTAATACAAGACAATGGTGGATTACCGCTGATGCTGTTAACAAATAAACTACAGATTTTTACACTGGGGTGGGCGGTATGCATACGCATTACACAGCATTATGAGACAAAAGGGGAAGAGAGTCCTGGCCAAAAGGCCTTAGTCTAAAGGCTGATAAGAGGGATCTATTGGCTGCCTACACTGTAAACAGATTTTGAATCAATTTTACTTTGAAACTGATCCGGCTGGCGCGAGTACCATGTTCTCTTCTCCGCTCTGGGCTCCAGCTTCACTTTACTTCCTGCTGGGGGAAGTTTAAACAGTAGAGGGCGCTCTACTGTTTTAAACTTCCTGTCGGAGCCCAGTGCTGCGAAGGAACAGCGGAGAGAGCGGGGACACGTGCCAGCGGAACAGGTAATGTATTGCCGCTAGCATTGGTCGTCGGACATTCGAACGCCGCTATCGACACACTCCCGACCCGCCGGCGATCGGTGGGAACTATCGATTTCGGTTGGAAATCGATAGTTCGGTTAGCGTTTGTGCAACGATTTCACAGCAGATTCAATCACGATGAGCGAATCTGCTGTATATCTGCGGGAAAATCGTTAAGTGTATGGGCCCCTTTAAGGTTTAAGGGATAGGACAGTAGGTAAAGCGAAACTGTGTATATGAGATGGTGGTCAGTGGCTGAAGTGTCCTAGGTAGGGGAGTATTCTTGCATGGAGAGGTGAGTTTTCAGATTGCGCCATAGATTTTAGCTCTGGCATACTTTTAATGAATGTCATTGAGCAAAAACTAAATAAAAAAAAAAAGTTAAAACTTAAGTTGATTTAAACATAAAATAAAACTGTGGAATATCAATTTTAGGAGTAGGAAGATGGATACTAATTTCATTAGTTTATTATTGCCTCGGGTGTCCTTTAAAAGGGAACTGAAGAGAGAGGTATATGGAGGCTGTCCTGTGTATTTCCTTTTAATCAATACCAGTTGCCTGGCAGCCCAGCTGGTCTATTTCTCTGCAGTATCATCTGATTAAAACCAGAAACAAGCATGCAGCTAGTCTTGTCAGATCAGACTTATAAGTCTGAATCACTGAAACACCTGATCTGTTGCATGCTTGTTCAGGGGCTATGGCTAATAGTATTAGAGGCAGAGGATCAGCAGGGCTGCCAGGCAACTGGTATTGTCTAAAAGGAAATAAACATGACAGCCTCCATATACCTCTCTCTTCAGTTCCCCTTTAAGTGTGGGTGAGTGACAGATGTGTTCAGGGAGTGTTCCGGAGGAGGGGAGAGGATCAGAAGTCTTGTAAGTGGGAGTGAGAAGAGGTGACCAGAGAGGAAGACAGGAGAATATGGTTAGTAGAGTGGAGATGAAGTGTATGATAGTACCTGGAAACAGCGGTGGCCTCACGAGTCTGTAAGGACTCAAATTCGTGATTCAAATGAGGCTTAATTGCCTCGGCTGTGTGGCTGGAAGAGAGGAGGTTACTTACCTATAAGTCCGCTGTCTTCTATGCGTTCCAAAAGTATTGGACACGTTGCATAACTTGCTATTGCGCACCTCCTCCTTCAAGCCGGAAGGAGGAACTGCGCGGTAGTGAGTCTTGCAACGTGTCCAATAGGATGCGTGCAAGACGTTTTGTAATGCATAGAACACAGTGGACTTATGGGTAACCCCCTATCTCCCAGCCGCACAGCCGAGGCAATTAAGCCTCATTTGAATCACGAATTCGACTCCTTACGGAATGGTGAGCACAACCCTACCTGGAAATAGATTTAGATTGGAAGAAGCTAGGTTGTGGAGAGCTTTGTAAGCGAGATTAAGGATTTTAAATTGTATCTTTTGTTTAACTGGCAGCCAGTGAATGGACTATATTAAATAATAATTGGCCTTTCTGGGTATGCTGAAAAAGGGGCGCCAGGGTCATTTGGGTGCCAAGTGAAGCTGCTAGTAGAATATCTGTAAAATTTTGGATATTCTAGTATGGGACAGGCTAATACTGATATTCTTCTATCACTTTTACCTAGCCCTCTTCTCATGCTAACCCTCCCTCTACCTACTCCTAACCCTAACTTTCCCCAATTCCCCCACCCCCCGCTTGCAATCTATGTTGCTGAAATGTTGCTCTGCCAACATCTGGCAGTGCTTTCCGCCACTATTATTCGCTGGGAAATTTTGTTTCTCCAACAACCTTTCTACCAATCTGTAAACTGCCAGAAATCTGTGTAAGGGTACGTTTCCACTTGTGCGTCGCGATTTGCTAGCGGAAAACTCGTCAATGAATCCGCATACGGTTGCGGATTCGTTAACGTTTTCATGCGGATTTTCACACGGAATCGTTCGCGATTTTAACAACGCGATTTTAACCATGTCAATACCGGCAAGCATTGACATGGGTTTTGTAACGAAATCGCGCGCAGAAACGCCGGGAAAACCGCAAGACTCAAGTGCTTGCGGTTTTCCTATTTAGTTACATGACCGACAATTCGCGTGCGGCGTGCGAATTCTGACTGCTCTGCTGTGCAGATTTTTTCTGCAGATCGAGCCACACAGAATTCCTGACAAGTGTAAACGGCGCCATCCACTAGTATTGTTTGAGCGAATCTGCATGCAGGAAACGCATGCAGATTCGCTCTAGTGGAAACGAGCCCTAATGCTATGAAATCTTGCTGCTCATACTCTTTCCTTATTTGACAGAGTCTGCCATCAGAGATTGAAGTAAAATACAAAATGGCTGAGTGCTACACAATGCTGAAGCAGGATAAAGATGCTGTTGCCATATTGGATGGAATACCTTCCAGGCAAAGAACACCAAAGGTAAACCGTGTCTCTGGTTTTTATCACTGAATCTAATTTTTTTTATTCTGTTTATTTTATTGTTTTCTTTTTATTTGCAGATTAACATGATGCTGGCAAATCTGTACAAGAAGGCAGGACAAGAGCGCTCAGCAGTGACCAGCTACAAAGAGGTGCTGAGGCAGTGTCCACTGGCGCTTGATGCTATATTAGGTACTATCTGATTTTCAACTACTGTCCAGAAAATATAAATATTAAAGTGGAAATCCTTATTTACTGATACATTAGAAATCTGTATAGGGCAGCGGTCCAAAACCTTTTGTGAGCCGAGGACCACTTCAGTATCAGGCAATTTTTTCAAGAACCAGGTGGTGCGTGAATGTGCCCGCGTTGGGGTTAGGGGGCTTGGGGGTGTTCTACAGGCAGTGTCAGTACATAAATTCCTGGCAGCACCAACCCTACCCAACCACTATCCTCATCTCCCTCAGCACTTTTTGCTGACTGGGACTGTTGCATAAACTACCAGTACAGGAAGATACATTTGGTGTGATAGGCGGTGAAAGAGGGGGAGTACTGCTTAGGCTTCCCTTTCTACTGGCACAGTCACCTCTAGCTTTTCTTGACATTGCCTGATTCCACTCGCTCACTTTCCTCTTCCCTTCTCTCCACACTCACTCTACCCACACTCACACTTCACCCTTCTCTTCTCCCCCACACTCGCTTCACCCTTCTCTTCTCCCCCACACTCGCTTCACCCTTCTCTTCTCCCCCACACTCGCTTCACCCTTCTCTTCTCCCCCACACTCGCTTCACCCTTCTCTTCTCCCCCACACTCGCTTCACCCTTCTCTTCTCCCCCACACTCGCTTCACCCTTCTCTTCTCCCCCACACTCGCTTCACCCTTCTCTTCTCCCCCACACTCAGTTCACCCTTCTCTTCTCCCCCACACTCGCTTCACCCTTCTCTTCTCCCCCACACTCGCTTCACCCTTCTCTTCTCCCCCACACTCGCTTCACCCTTCTCTTCTCCCCCACACTCGCTTCACCCTTCTCTTCTCCCCCACACTCGCTTCACCCTTCACTTTCTCCCCCACACTCGCTTCAACCTTTACTTTCTCCCCCACACTCGCTTCAACCTTCACTTTCTCCCCCACACTCGCTTCAACCTTCACTTTCTCCCCCACACTCGCTTCAACCTTCACTTTCTCCCCCACACTCGCTTCAACCTTCACTTTCTCCCCCACACTCGCTTCAACCTTCACTTTCTCCCCCACACTCGCTTCAACCTTCACCTTCTCCCCCACACTCGCTTCAACCTTCACCTTCTCCCCCACACTCGCTTCAACCTTCACCTTCTCCCCCACACTCGCTTCAACCTTCACCTTCTCCCCCACACTCGCTTCAACCTTCACCTTCTCCCCCACACTCGCTTCAACCTTCACCTTCTCCCCCACACTCGCTTCAACCTTCACCCTCTCACCACACTCGCTTCAACCTTTCCCTACAGTTTGTTGTCCATTTTTCCCATACTAACTTTCAGCATCAGCTGCTTACCTTACCTCCATGCAGATGGAACTCAGTGGCTGTCAAGAAAGCAGAGCGTCCCAGTCATCCTCACTGTTGCCACATGGTGTCCATAAAGACAGGAAGCGTGCTGCATTACAAATTACAGTCACCAGGTGGCTGCAGTAAGAATGGTTACAGGCGTTGTTTCTCTCCAGCCTCCTGCTGACTACAGTGAAAATACACTCAGCAATCCGTTCACTGTGCAGTCTGACATACACGGCCCAGCTCAGCACAGCCTGCGGTCCAGCAGTGGGCCACAGTCCGGGGTTTGGGGAGCCCTTGTATAGGGGGGATACACATGGTCCCCTTTATCAAGGATATTGATAGAACAGTGATGATCCTTGAAGAGGACCTTGTGTAGCTACAAAACAATTGTTAATCTATATGGACTACTTGTTCTCAATAAACAAGAAGGATCTACATATCTCTCAAGTTCCTCTTACTTCAGGTGTCCTTTAAAGGGAACCTGTGGTGAGAGGGATATGGAGGTTGTCATATTTCCCTTTAAACAATACCAGTTGCCTGGCAGTCCTCCTGATCCTGTGTCTCTAATACTTTTAGCCATAGACCCTGAACAAGCATGCAGCAGATCAGGTACTCTGACTCAGGTTTTACTGGATTAGCCATATGCTTGTTCCAGGGTTTTGTCTCATACCTCATACCCCTGTTTGTGCTGTGAGCGGAAAAAAAGGCTTTCTCTGCATACAGCATCTCCTTGTGTAAAGAGCGCCGAACGGTTGAATGATGCACAGTGACTCCATCTGCAGCAAGATGATGTTGTAGGTATTTGGTGCTGGTCTGTGGGTTGACGCTGACTGTTCTCACCATTCGTCACTTCTGTTTATTTGAGATTTTTCTTGGTCTGCCACTTCGAGCCTTAACTTGAACTGAGCCTGTGGTCTTCCATTTCCTCAATATGTTCCTAACTGTGGAAACAGACAGCTGAAATCTCTGAGACAGCTTTCTATATCCTTCCCCTAAACCATGATGGTGATCTTTGTCTTCAGGTCATTTGGGAGTTGTTTTGAGACCCACATGCTGCTACCCTTCAGAGAAATTTAAGAGGGAAACTTACTATTGACCCCCTTAAATACTCTTTATTATAATTTGATTCACCTGTGTATGTAAATCAGGGGTCACTGAGCTTACCAAGCCAATTTGAGTTCCAGTAATTTAGTTTTGGAATCCATAAAATGGCAATGCCCAAATTTATGCACCTGCCTTATTTTATTTAAACAATTATTGTTATTGCACACTTTCTGTAAATACACTAAAGTTCATTTCACTTCTCAAATATCACTGTGTGTTGCTCCTATATGATATATATAACTGACAATTTTTATCGTAACAACCAACGATATATATACAGGAAAATCATGACGATTAACAACGTTGCCCAAACTTTTGCATCCCACTGTATAGGGTACTCTATCCTCTCTAATTATTAAAAAAAATCATTGAAAAGAAGAGGTATCTTGCCTCTTAAAGAGAATCTGTATTGTTAAAATCGCACAAAAGTAAACATACCAGTGCGTTAGGGGACATCTCCTATTACCCTCTGGCACAATTTCGCCGCTCCCCGCCGCATTAAAAGTGGTTAAAAACAGTTTTAAAAAGTTTGTTTATAAACAAACAAAATGGCCACCAAAACAGGAAGTAGGTTGATGTACAGCATGTCCACACATAGAAAATACATCCATACACAAGCAGGCTGTATACACCCTTCCTTTTGAATCTCAAGAGATCATTTGTGTGTTTCTTTTCCCCTGCATCTCTCATGCACTGAAGTTTCAGGCTGCTCTTTTCTTCCTGCAAACAGCTTTGCCCTTGTCTGAATTTCCTCAGTATGTGAAAGCCCAGCCAGTTCAGCGGAGGATTTATCCAGCTTGTAAAAGATAAGAGAGCAGAGAGAAGCTGCACTAATCTAAATATCACACAGGCAGTGTGCAGAGAGGGGCCTGAAAGGGGGAGTTCATAGCAGAACCACAACACTGAAGAACTTGGCAGCCTTCCAGACACAGGCCGACAAGTCTGACAGGGGAAAGATACATTGATTTATTACAGAGACTGTGATAGCAGAAAGTGTTGCAGTAAGCCAGAACACATTAGAATAGCTTTTGGAACTTGTAGGATGATAAAAAACAGGATGCAATTTTTGTTACGGAGTCTCTTTAAGACAAAAAAAGACCATTTATTGAAAACTAATTTTTTTATTCATACAAAAATAAAGCTGTTGACAATGCGTTCCATGGGTCTTCAGCCGCTTCCTTAGGTCAATAACACGGGGTAAATCTGTTCTGCAGTCAAGCATGGGGACCTATATTGACAATCTGATTTCCTGAAAAATCTTAATTTTATTCGCGCAATCTGATTTCCCGTTTTTAGTCGATCGGGAGGGGTGGATTTTTCTGATCAATTAATTATTATGAAAATGGAATGGTGTGTGTTGTAGTGTCAATTTACTAATATACGGTATACTCCAAAGCAATTTTTCCTCAGTTTGTAATCCATTTTTTTCATAATGGGAAAAACATTGTGTGTGTGTGGTACATTTATCATATTTTTGAAAGGTTACCATCAGAAAAATTGTATGGTGTCTGGCCAGTGACCACCTTTATACCATACTTTGCTCTTCCCCCTAGAGGCAGATCTTAAAGGTGGCCACACACCATGCAATTTTCATGCAATCTGGCTGTACAATCAATCGCCAAGTGCTGTTATGCTGGGTACACACTATGACATTTTGTGGTCGATTTACTGTTAGATCGATTATTTCCAACATGTCCGATTTGCTTTCCGATCGATTTCCGAGCATTTTCTGATCGATTTCCTATTAAAGTTAAAGGAAATCGATCGGAAAATGCTCGGAAATCGATCGGAAAGCAAATCGAACATGTTGGAAATAATCGATCTGACAGTAAATTGACCATAAAATCTCAGTGTGTACCCAGCACTATACTACATGGTGGTAAGATTGAATAAAAATTGTCAGATTGCATGCAAATTGTATGGTGTGTGGCAATCTATACTCTAGTTGCCACTGCTAATAATAAATGGATCTGCTGTGTCCCAAGTAGAGTCCTTTGAATTCCTTGGGTCTTTCGCCTCTAACAACCAAAAATTGGAAAGCAGCATTGTTGCCACCATCAAGAAAGCCCAACAGAGGGTGTACCCAGGTATTCACTTCCCTCCAGATTCTGTTTCAAATAAAATAAAAATTGTCATTAATCCTTGCATTTTATTGAGGTAAACTGAATCATGAATACCATTTCTGAAGATTTTTACAGAAAAATTTGGAGATGTAGTGGTAATTTTATATTTGTTTTTTTAATCTTCTTGAGTTTATTGTTGTACTTTTTGTTGTTGTTTTGCCGGTCTAGTTTAAAGCAAAGCATGCTGGCATGTGCTGCAGGTCGCATCCTTACTGGTAACATAAATGACAGGTGGTTTCACTGATGAATATGCATCTTATGCGGTATACTTGCATCTGAGAAGGGATAATTTTCCTCCAGGACTGAACAAAGCTTGTAATTGGTAATCATTAATCTGTCAGTGGAATAGTTGTGTCTGCATGTATTACAGGTAAAAATAGAAGTGTTTTGAATGTGCTGTGTAATTAGAGTTGGAGAGAAGCAGTGCGTTATTGTAGCACCTGAAGGGTCCTTTGCCTTGTCGGGCTCAAAATGGAAGTGCTCTGCAGAGACTTGCTACTTACTGAATGATCTGCTGGTACACAGCAAAATGTCATTTTGTAGAGAAAGCAGAATGAGTCATACACTGTAAATGGGAGAATGAGTCATCCACAGTAGATTGAACAGATCTGAGGAAATCTGCATATCAGAACATTTCCCTTGCAAGCACATACAGTAGTGTAATAAAGACAGCCTTTGACCCAATCTTCATATCTGAGATGCGCATCTGATAAATGTATTGTTTCATATCATTCATACGATTAACGTTGCCCAAACTTTCGCATCCCACTGTATAGGGTACTATATCTTAAAAAAGATCATTAAAGAGGAGAGGTATTTTACTTCTTAAGACAAAAAAAGAGCAATTATTGAAAACCAATTTTTATTCATACAAAAATAAAGCTAATCCTGCCATCATTTGATCATTTGATGTATATCATTGTCTGTATCGTTATGTATCCCTTGTTTGTTTTCTTACATTGTACAGCGCCACGGAATATGTTGGTGCTTTATAAATAAATAATAATAATCATCGTCGTCGTAGGGGTGAACTTGGGGTTTTCCACCAGCAGATAAAATAAAGCTATGTACACACTGGGGAGTCGCTCTCCATTTATTTGATGGGTGGGAGATATGCATACATGCGCACATACACACATACTTGCCGGTGTTTTAAGTGTGTTACATTCTACTGACATTTGCAACTTGACAATGAGAGCTATAGTACTTCAAGTGTGGTGCAGACCCTTTTGTTGGATTGCTGGACTAGTGATGCCTTTGGTACAGGGGTGGTGGGTCTAGGCACGCACACTGCTTTTTGGGAATTGAGTGCTCCTTCAGCAAAGTTTACATCGGCTATGTACACACTTACAAGATTTATTACCCAAAGCAATATGTAAACATAATTTTTTCGGCAGCTCTTGCTCGATTGCTGTACAAACTTACTGTTCCACTCCTGACTGAGCATTGTGTACTGCCTTATGGAGGGGAGGCTCATGAACACCACCAAGCTGCAGAAACGTCCATTGAAGGGAATAGAATAAAGCGGGGTTCAGCTATCTGACAGGGTGGTTTTACCGGGTAGGCCAATGACATCGACATAATGCCCCCATTTACAATTTTTTTTGGGGGGGAGGGGGGGGGGGGCAAGGACCATCTGAAGTGTGAATGTATTGTCATACTGGTTGCACAACTAGGGCCTGTACACACTGCTGCATTTTGCGTTGCATTTTTAAAATTGCATGCATCTTTTTAAGTGGAAGGTCTTTTGAAAAATCATGAAAATGGTGACCAGTACACACTGGTGCAGTGCATTTTTAGAAAAAAAACACAATTGCGGAGACTGCTGTGCTTTTTAAGTGCTGCGTTTGAAAAAAATGCATACAGTGGGTTGCAAAAGTTTTCGGCCCCCTAGAAGTTTTCCACATTACTGCCACAAACGTGCATCAATTTTATTGGAATTCCACGTGAAAGACCAATACAAAGTGGTGTACATGTGAGAGGTGGGTCGAAAATCATACATCATTCCAAACATTTTTTACAAATAAAGAACTGCAAAGTGGGGTGTGCGTAATTATTCAGCCCCAAGTCAATACTTTGTAGAACCACCTTTTGCTGCAATTACAGCTACCAGTCTTTTAGGGTATGTCTCTACCAGCTTTGCCCATCTAGAGACTGAAATCCTTGCCCATTCTTCTTTGCAAAACAGCTCCAGCTCAGTCAGATTAGATGGACAGCGCATATGAACAGCAGTTTTCAGATCTTGCCACAGATTCTCGATTGGATTTAGATCTGGACTTTGGGCCATTCTAACACATATGTTTTGTTTTAAACCATTCCATTGTTGCCCGGGCTTTATGTTTAGGGTCATTGTCCTGCTGGAAGGTGAACCTCCGCCCCAGTCTCAAGTCTTTTTTGCAGTCTCCAAGAGGTTTTCTTCCAAGTTTTCCCTGTATTTGGCTCCATTCATCTTCCCATCAACTCTGGCCAGCTTCCCTGTCCCTGCTGAAGAGATGTACCCCCAGAGCATGATGCTGCCACCACCATATTTGACAGTGGGTATGCTGCTGCGTAATATGTTGGCGCTTCATAAATATAATAAATAATAATAATGGTGTGTTCAGAGTTATGTGGAGTGTTAGTTTTCCGCCACACATAGCGTTTTGCATTTTGGCCAAAAAGTTCCATTTTGGTCTCATCTGACCAGAGCACCTTCTTCCACATGTTTGCTGTGTCCCCCACATGGCTTGTGGCAAACTGCAAACGGGACTTCTTATGCTTTCTGTTAACAATGGCTTTCTTCTTGCCACTCTTCCATAAAGGCCAACTTTGTACAGTGCATGACTAATAGTTGTCCTATGGACAGAGTCTCCCACCTGAGCTGTAGATCTCTGCAGCTCGTCCAGAGTCACCATGGGCCTCTTGACTGCATTTCTAATCAGCGCTCTCCTTGTTCAGCCTGTGAGTTTAGGTGGATGGCCTTGTCTTGGTAGGTTTACAGTTTTGCCATACTCATTTCATTTCTGAATGATCGTTTGAACAGTGCTCCGTGGAATGTTCAAGGCTTTGGAAATCTTTTTGTAGCCTAAGCCTGCTTTAAATTTCTCAATAACTTTATCCCTGACCTGTCTTGTGTGTTCTTTGGACTTCACGGTGTTGTTGCTCCCAATATTCTCTTAGACAACCTCTGAGGCCCTCGCAGAGCAGCTGTATTTGTACTGACATTAGATTACACACAGGTGCACTCTATTTAGTCATTAGCACTCATCAGGCACTGTCTATAGGCAACTGACTGCACTCAGATCAAAGGGGGCCGAATAATTATGCACGCACCACTTTGCAGTTATTTATTTGTAAAAAATGTTTGGAATCCTGTATGATTTTCGTACACCACTTTGTGTTGGTCTTTCATGTGGAATTCCAATAAAATTGATTCATGTTTGTGGCAGTAATACGACAAAATGTGGAAAACTTCAAGGGGGCTGAATACCTTTTGCAACCCACTGTGCATATATAGATATGTATGTGTATGTGTATTTATTTATTTATTTTTGTATGTGTATTAATTTTTTTTTTTTTTTAATTTATATAACGCCAACATCTTCCGTAGGGCTGTACATAGTACAAACAAATAATGGGGAACAAATATACATAAGAAATACAAGACACTGTACAGTCATGACATTGAATAGAATACAAATGCATACTTAGTTGATGTGTAGTTGGTACATGTACATATGTTAAAATTACAGCGGTATGAGAAACACTAGGAGGGGGTCCCTACCCTTGCGAGCTTACAATCTAGAGGGTAGTCGGGAGGAAACACAAGGATTAGTGGGTGAGCCAGTGTGCCTTCAGTGCTGCCTAAAGCAAATTATAGGCTTGTCTGAACAGGTGTGTTTTCAGAGTATGTTTGAAGGTTTCCAGACTCGTGGCATGACGAACCGGCTGAGGGAGAGAGTTCCAAAGGAAAGGGATAGCCCGTGAGAAGTCTTGGATGCGAGAGTGAGAGGAGGTGACTAGGCTGGAGGACAAAAAGGTCTCCTGTGAGGAACAGAAGGTCCGGGCGGGGAGGTATCTGGAGATTAACCACTTGAGGACTTAGCCTTTTCCCCCCCCCTTAAGACCCGCGCTTTATGATCTGTGCTGGGTGGGCTCTGCAGCCCCCAGCACAGATCAGGTTGCAGGCAGAGCGATCAGATCGCCCTCCTTTTTTCCCCCCTATGGGGATGATGTGCAGGGGGGGTCTTATCACTCCTGCCGGCTGGCATGTTGCGGGGGGGCACCTCAAAGCCCCCTCCGCAGCGAAATTTCCCCCTCCCTCTCCTTCCTCTCACCCTTGGTGATCGGGGCTGCACAGGACGCTATCCGTCCTGTGCAGCCTGTGACAGGCTGTCCTCTGTCACATGGCGGCGATCCCCGGCCGCTGATTGGCCGGGGATCGCCGATCTGCCTTACGGCGCTGCTGTAGCAGCAGCGCCGTTAAATGTAAACAAAGGAGACAAACGTCTCCTGCGTTTACATTTAGTCTGCGAGCCGCGATCAGCGGCTCGCAGGCTATTCACGGAGACCCGCTCCGTGATCTAACAGGAAACGGTCGCTCGCGAGAGCGGCCTTTCCTGATTAATTAGGGAGGCACCTGGCGACGCAGATGTGCGTCGCTGGTCCTCCAGCTACCACTTTGCCGCCGCACAGTATGAGTGTTGTTGTTTAGTTGCTTCTTGTGAAAGGAATGGACGGATTCTGGAAATGTTTTTGAGATGTAAGTAGCAGGAGGTAGTTAAAGTGTTAATATGTGGTTTAAAAGGGAAGGGCCAAGCAAAATAAAAAAATGAGTTTCACTTACCTGGGGCTTCAACCATTTTTACGCATTACTGGTTCAATGCGTAAAAATTTACGCGTTGAACCAGTAATGCGTAAAAATGTATGTGTTAATGTTCCTGCACTCGTGGGAATGCGTAAAAATGTACGCAATGCGTCCCGCCGACCTCCGAGGTCGGCAAGCTGCCAGCGGGAGACTGGAGCAGCAGTGAGTGACTACGAGGGCACAGGATGGCTGCATGGGGCTGGTAGAAGCCCCAGGTAAGTGAAACTATTTTTTTTATTTTGCTTGAACCTTCACTTTTAAAGGAGAGCTCAGAGTCCAGAGTTACCTCTAGGCAACGAGCTTTGGGGGTTGATGCTATTGGGGTGTTATCTACATTGATTGTGACAATGGGAGGTGGAACAGAGAGCGAAGGTGGAAATATCATATCACAATCTCCGTTTTGCTCATATTGAGTTTAAGGAAGCAGGATGACATAAATGTAGATACAGCGGATAGACATTCGGGGACTTTTGATAGTAGTGTGGAGAGGTCTGGAGCAGAACCATAAATTTGGGTGTCATCAGCATAGAGGTGATATTGAAACCCAAAAGAGCTTATTATTTGTCCCAGGCCATGGGTGTAAATGAAAAAGAGGAGGGGTCCAAGGACAGACCCTTGTGGTACTCCCACAGACAGTGGGCGCGGAGAGGAGTTTGTATTGGCATCGGAGACCATGAAGGAATGTCCAGACAGGTAAGAGTTGATTCAGGAGTGTGCTAGGTCCTTTATTCCCAGTGTTGAGAGGGTCTGGAGAAGTAGGGTGTGATCAACAGTGTCGAAGGCGGAGGACAGATCTAGGAGTATTAGTACCGAAAATCTGCCTTTGGGTTTAGCAACTAGGAAGTCATTGGCAACCATAGTGAGAACGGTTTCCGTAGAGTGTTGAGAGCGGAAGCCAGACTGGAAGGGGTCCAACAGGGAATTGGCAGAGAGAAAGTTAGACAACTCTGACTAAATGTGGCGTTCCAGCAGTTTGAAGGCAAAGGGAAGGAGAGAGACTGGGCGGTAATTAGAAAGGACAGTAGGGTCTAAGGAGGGTTTTTTTCTAAATTAGGGGTGTTATGATAGCTTGTTTAAATGAAGAAGGGAAAATGCCAGTTGAGGTGGAAAGGTTAAACAGTGTTGTTAAAGCAGGAATGAGGGGGGAGGAGAGCTGGGGGATAAGATGAGAAGGAATAGGGTCCAAGGCGCATGTAGTAAGATGAGCTTTAGAGATTAGTGAAGAAAGACGCTGTTCAGTTAAGGCGGAGAAGATTGTTAGCAGGGAGGAGGTTTGAGTGAGTGGTTATGTGGAGATGGATAGTTGATAGTAGGGGAGCTGCCGGGCAGAGAGGAAAAAGGTAGAGGTGAATGGACCGGTGAAGAGGGTTGCTTTTGAAAGCTGTTCTGTAGTGTTTCAATTTTGTTCAAAAAATATTCTGCAAAGTCTTCTGCAGACCAGCCTGTGGTTGTAGGGGGAGGCGGTGGGCGGAGAAGAGAGCTGAAGGTGTTAAAAGTTGTTTTGGGTTATGGGATTGTGAAGAAATAAGTGTAGAAAAGTATGACTGCTTTGCAAGTGAGAGAGCGTCCCTGAGCTGCAGCAGCGTGTTTTTATAGTGGACGAAGTCATCTGCATTGGAGCTTTTCCTCCACGGTCGTTCTGCTGCCCTGGACTGTCTTTTCAGTTGTTTGATCTAGTCTCAGCAAAATCGCAAGTGCACAAAAATCACAAGTAGAAATTGAATTAAAAACACAATCGCACAACGTTTGCGATTGTGCTTGCAATTTTCAGTGTGTACAGGCCCTTAATGTGATCAGGTAAAGCTGTCCAGAACAAACTTTTATTATCACCTAAAAGGCCAAACCTACTACAATAAAAAAAGAGTGAATTTACGTAATTGGGGGGGGGGGAATAAATTTGACTCTAAAGTCTGCACAGCAGCCACTTTGGTGTGGTGTAATTTTACATCCTGGTTCATTCAGTTGCCAACAAAAAGAAATGGTGATCATGGAAACGTTTCATCTCTATTTTGTTATTGGCAGTGCTTGCTTTCTCAGGTAAAATTCATTTGTATACAGAAAACACAGCTCTGTTAACTATTCTATTACAAAGCAAAAAAAAATTAAAAGTGGACACCAACTCTAAGCAAGTTTAGTACTATATGTACTTTTTTTTTTTTTTTTTTTTTTTAACACATGAGGTACACTTTAACTCCAAGCTCCATCACCTGTATATGGGGCTTTTTTTCTTTATTGGGTTTCTTGGCTAAAATAATGGCAATATCTGTGCATAGTGGGATGAGAGGGTAAAAGCTTGTTGTTAGTTGATTGATTATACTTTAAGTGGTAGGGCAAATCCTATCATAAACCTGTTCTTGTTCCATGTAGCAAAGAGTCATGGATGCTAAGTTGTTCTTGGAAAGGCCTCTGAGCATGCTAAAAGGACAAAATAAAATGGAAGCTGCCACTGTGTGAAAGCTGTTGGACTGGTCATTGAACATAACTCTAACATTCATTTTTGTTTTTCAAAGGTTTGTTGTCCTTGTCTGTGAAAGGGGCAGAAGTGGCATCAATGACCCTGAATGTTATCCAGAGTATTCCTAACTTAGACTGGCTATCTGCATGGATTAAAGCTTATGCGTTTGTGCACACTGGGGATAACACAAGAGCAATTAACACAATCTGGTAAGAGGAGGTGTATGTCCATAGCTGTTATTAATGTATATACTCGCATATAAGCCTAATTCTTCAGCACAAAAAATGTGCTGAAAAGTTGCCCCTCGGCTTTATATTAAGGTCAGTGGAGCAGAATGGATGGTAGAGCAGGTTTTGTTACTGGCAGAGGAGCTTTAGGATTGTGCACCAGTAAGCCTACTCTTGCCAGATGGCTCCCTGCTGTGTACGTGCCCTCCATCCCCTGCAACATGGTGTGCAGAGTGCTCTGCTCAAGACTACCTTTGTCCCCTGGCTTGTGAGTCTGAGTGCGCAAGCAACGTGTCAGTGGTGCAATAATCAGGCATTCTTCCTGTGTGGCAATCGCTGTCTCATATCTGACGACATCTAGCGGCGTCTTAAGACACATCTGTATCATCCTTTGGGCACACATGACTATGGGGAGAGTAGCTGTCTTGCACTGGGGGCACATCAGGCTACTGTGGAGGTGGCTATACTGGGTAGGAGGCTTATACAGGAGTCAGTCACTTTTTTCCTGGTTTCTGATGGAAAAGTGGGTACCACTGCTTATATGAAAGTATTACACAGTATATTCTGTCTATATTCTGCTTTATACTGTATAGCCAATTTGTAAAACCCACAAGGTTATTATGATACACACGCTGGAGGTTGTTATACTTACTGCTAACCAGGGGTGTAACAATAGACCCTGCAAGGGATGCCTCCGCAGGGGTGCCCAGAAGCCACAGGGGGTCCGTGGGAGGGGGAAGAGTTTGAGAGACTGACAATTAAGGGCATGGAGAGAAAAAACGTATTCTGTTTTTGCAACATTGTTATATTGATTGCCTGTGTCCTCCACACAGATAAGGAATCATACACACATTGGAATTTGTACACTGTCCCTGCACCCTAGGGTTCGTAAAAAAAAAATCTGTCTCTCACTGCCGCAAAGTTCTGATGACTTCATGTACAACGTTACAAACAAAGGAGTCACATTTTGAAAAAAAGTTGTAGACTGTCCCTTAGTAATCACTCCAAGAGATTCCTAGATTCTTATCACACACAGTCTAGTGACATTATGGTGTCTGATTACTTTTACAACACAATGGAGTGGGTAAGATTGATGTCTGACTGTCGCTGCCTCATTAAGAGCTTGTGTCTCATACTGAGTCCAACATCCTGTAATTACAGTATCAATCAGTGACATTTTTAATGTTTTGCCAAAGTTACATTGAATACTATATCTTACGTTCAGCATGTCATTGTTGTTCCTCCATATAGCATGTGCTCGCATGTAGTAAAATAATACGGCTGTGTGTGTATGTATATACTGGGAGCAGAGCTGCAACGAGGGACTTGTCGGCTGCAAGGGGATGGAGGAAGCCCCGGGTAAGTAGATCTGGGGGTAGCATAGATTGCCTGATGTTTCCTTTAAGTCTAAGTGTTTTTATCTGCATGGGGAAAACACATTGGTCCTCAGTTTTCCAGTGCAGAAAGCAAGGGAGGTGGGGGTGAGGGGGCCCCATGCAAAGTTTTGCAGGGGAGCCCAGTGATGTCTAGTTACGCCCCTGCTGCTAACTTTGGTATATGTGGTTTAATTGAAGTTAGAGTGATATGGAGGCTGCCATTCTATTTTTTTTAATTTTTTTTCTGTTCAACACCAGTTTCCTGGCAACCCTGCTGCAGTAGTCACACACCGGAAATGAGCATGCAGCTAATTTTCGTCTGAAACCATTGCTCTGCATGCTTGTTCAGGGTCTATGAATAAAAGTATTGGAGGCTGAGGCTTGGCAAGATGGACAAGCAAAATGAATTGTTTAAAAGGAAATATTTATGGCGGCCTCCATATCCCTCTCACTTCAGGTGTCCTTAAAAGTTCTAGCCTTGGCCCATTCTAAAAGGGAAGGGTTATAAAGTGAAGGGAAGTGACACTGAAGCAAAAACAAACAAACTTATATTATAAAGTTGTATGTGTAGTATGGATAGTTCATAGAATGTTAGTAGCATGGTGGTAGTAGTAGCATAAAAAAAAGTAGCATAGAAAAGTTTATTTTCAGGTTTGTTTGTTTTTTTGTTGTGTTTTTTTTTTTTTTTTTTTGCATCATTCTCTATTATTTGGAGTTTACAAACTATACGCTGTATTTTAAACTGATACAGAGCAGGAAATTTCAAAGGGTCATAAGCTCTGCAGTAAAACCTTAAACAAAGAAGAATCGGTGAAATACAGATTGAGATAAGTGCTTCAGAAAAGAGCACTGTAGGTTAGAGTTCAGGGAAGCTCTTTTGCATAGATAACTGAAGTTTCTTAAAGGGGCCCATACACTGGTCATTTCATCGATCGATTCTATGGAATCGATTGATTGGATATCACATCTATAGAATCAGCTGATTGATAGATCAAATAGATTAAAAATCGGCCGCAAATCGATCTGACTGGATGGAAAATCTAGGTCGATCTACTGCTGGCAGCAGATCAATGGCCCATCTACACGAGGCGATCCGGCGGCTTGATTAGCCGCCGGATCGCCTCTTCCGCATACCCGCGCATACCCGCCGCGTCCCTGCTCGCCCGCGTGTGCGTCGCATTCGATCCGCCCTCGTCCCTGCCCGGCGCCGCTTATCTTCCGCTCGATTCCCTGCCATTGTCCCCTCGTGGGGAACGAGCAGGGAGTCGGCGGTGGCGAGATCCGACCTGTCAGATCTTATCAATCGAGCCGCATCAGCAGCTCGATTGATAAGGCACATCGCCGAAACCTCGCCCCGTGTAGACTGGGCTATAGAGTTGCATTTGATCTAATGGTCCAATAATGCATTTAGATACATTTTCAATAGATTTCCAATAGATTTAATTCTGAAATCTATTGGAAATCTGTTCCTAGTGTGTGGCACACATCAGATTCCTGTCAGATTCGACTTGACAGGCATCTGACAGAAATCTGATGATCGAATCTGCTGCAAATCCATAAGTGTATGGCCATCTTTACTCTTCCTGTACTGGAAACAATACAAGACTCAAATCTGTGCCCCTTATGTTCTATTTCTTAGCTGTACAACACATGCAAATCATTATATTATAACTTTATTTTTCTTCAGACTCCCTTTTTAAGAGCTGGCCTGTGCTCTATCTGCACTTTAACATAGGGATGATAAAGAGACTTAAGAGTAAATCTCTAGAAGTAGTGGAGACTGTTTCAAAACATTGTTTCACATTAAGCACAGTATAACGACTTACAATGTGCTTAGTAGGTTGTCATGCCTGTCGCCTAAAAAGGCAAAATAAAGGTATAGTGCATTATTGATCAGGGCCTGTCTTTCATATACTTGAATATGTTTCACTGCTGACAGTCTCAATTTGTCAGTTTAAATAAAGAGAAGTGAATACCAGAGGCTTTATTTGTGTGCCACTGTCTTTTCCACTGACCTGATCACCACTCCCGCTTCAGGGGAATGTGTACAAGCAGCCACGTAACTAGAGGAGCAGCCTCTGTGTACAGTAAACCTAATATCTAATAAGACTCTTAATCCAGTCTATGGGATCTATTCACAAAGCGGTGATAACCCAGTTAAAGTGAATGTTTACCAATTAAAAAATAAAAAAGTCAGATACTCGCCTAAGGAGAGGGAAGGCTCGGTCCTAATGAGCCTTCCCTCTCCTCTCCCGGTGCCCGGTCCCGCGCAGGATCCCCCGTAGCCGTATTCGACCAGTTTGGTCAAATACTGCCACTTCCGCAGCCGAAGGGAGCTTTCGGGAGCCTTCGGAAGCACTCAGGCTCCCGAAGACGGGCCGCTCCATACTACGCATGCGCGAGCGCAGTATGAAGCGGCCCGTCTTCGGAAGCCCGAGTGCTCCCGAAGACCTCCGAAGTCCCTGCGGCGGCTGACGCGAACGGGGGAGCCAGCGCAGCACCGAGGGCACAGGGAGAGGAGAGGGAAGGCTCATTAGGACCGAGCCTTCCCTCTCCTTAGGTGAGTATCTGACTTTTTTATTTTTTAATTGGTAACCACTGGCTTTAAAGACTTTAGGCATGATAACCATTTTATCATGCCTAAACTCAGTTTAGGCATGATAAGTTTAGGCGTGATAAGTTTAGATTGCAAAGTCCCGCGCGCAAAGCAGCGCCATTAAACTCTATGCAACGTTTCGCGCACCAGGCTTTGCTAGCACAAAACTTTTGATCAGCTGTGCACTGCGGTGCTAACCCAGTTGGTGCTATAGTTATCACGCCTAAACCGAGTTTAGGCGTGATAAGCGGCATTTCACCAGCGTGCTAACAGTTTGCACCGCTTTGTGAATCGGGCCCTATATGTCTAGCTCCCCAGTGCCAGCTGCAATGGCCTTCCAGATATCTGCCCTCCCAGGGGCTTAGAATGAGTACAGGTGTACATCAACACTAACACTAGCTAATATGATAAAAATACTTCAATAAAAAATGACATTTCCACACCTATAGCTAAAGAATGGGTTCAAGTGACCCTTTGTGTCAAACTGGTAGAAAATAAAGTTACTAATATGCTAATTGAGTAAATACTAACTATCAAGTATGACCGATTTTCAATCTTTGAAAAAACACAGTCCCATTAGTTATTTTGATGTAACAATAGTGGTTCAAAACACAATATTCTACAGCATTAATTGACTGCACAAAATGATCTCCTTGTGTTCTATATTTAATTTAAGAAAATACATTATTTTCCTACTGTCGCCTGCCATAGTCTAGGGTCTTTTTAAACTCTTAACTGTACTACCACCGTTATACTGATAATTTTCCTCTGCAGTATGTATCTTTCAACCTCCCACTGGAGCTCCTCCTAGACCCAATATTTTGGACCAATGAGAACATGCTGCATGCTGGAGCTTGTCTTACTTTACATGTCCTGTCATTGTTGCCATACTGTAGATAATTACACTGTACATGTCTCAGATATTGTGTAATGTACGTTTATACTTGATTATTACTATCACTAGGGATGGTCCATGAGATCCTAATCATTTCAATTCAGAATAAAATACAGCAGATGTTACATTTGATTGTGGTTTTATTCCAGACTGCATACATTTGCATCAATTTGTAATGATTAGCATCCCATTGACCATTCCATATAATCACCAGTGTGTTATCTGCTGGGTCTGCCCTAATATTTACTTGTCTTCCTAGCTCTTTGGAGAAGAAGTCTTTACTCAGAGACAATGTGGATCTGCTGGGGAGTTTGGCAGATCTCTATTTTCGAGTGGGTGATAATAAAAATGCCATCCTGAAGTTTGAGCAAGCTCAGATGCTGGATCCTTATCTTATTAAAGGTAAATGAATATGTGCATGTGTATTAGTTACCGTAAATAGTTTGCCATTGCAAGTGAGAATCCTTGGCAGTATTTGAAAACTTATGGAGCACAGGCTTTATTAAAGCAAACCTGTAATGAAATAAAACAAGGTAATGCTGAGTGCTCCTATAACATTAAGTAATTGGCATCCTTTGCTGCCCCCAGTGTCCCTTGTGTTCCTCATTTTATCTTCTTTCTCCACTGCATCCTATCTGAAGTGTTCACGGCTGTGGACTCTTGCATCTGCAGTGCACGCACAGCCGTCTCAGCCATTAGGCAGGTATAAATTTTTGCCTAGGGCGACAGGAGGAGGGAAGAGCGCTGTTGCACTGAGTAGTGAGATAAGAAATGCCCCTTAGCTCACTCAGGGGGTCAGATTACAACAGCAGCTAAAAGCAGCGCCTGACTCCACTCATAGCTGATTAATTCAGTTCCTTCAGCTCAATGATTCAAAGAACCACAGTAATGAATGAGTCAGTGAGAGAAGGCACTGGTCCCAGCTCACTCAGTTCCAGCTCACTCAGTCAGGGATCCATTGGAGTACAGCATCGGCTTCTGAGTCCTGACTGATTAAGTGTGTCTCTCTCTCTCTCTCTCTCTCTCTCTCTCTCTCTCTCTCTCTCTCTCTCTCTCTCTCTCTCTCTCTCTCTCTCTCTCTCTCTCTCTTCCCCCCCCCCCCCCCCTACTGGTAACTCCGTGGATTTAGAGAGACCTAGTGTAGCAGCCAGGCATGGACTGCCCCCCAGGTCGCCTTTCATTCAGTGATTTAGGGCTGGTCCAGTGCCTGGTGTATTCAGGTTTGTTGTTGTAAGGCAATGTCAAACACTAAGCTAGCAGATAAAAGTGCAATTAGAGGGCAGACAAGCTGGTAAATATACACAACATAATGCAGAGCTTGCCTGGAGGGTCTGTGGGAAAACATCTGTCTGGTCTCTCACCATTGTTAAAATGACTGCCTGTGCAGATAAGGTGTTAAACAAGTGGAAAAATGTTGACAGTCCCTACACTCCAGGAGGGCTGCTTTCTGACTTGTGCGGGAGACCGCCAGGGACAGGAATCCTATTACAGGTAAGTAGTCTCTGTGTAATGTAATGTAGTAATGTGGACTGCAATACAGATAAGCTCTCTGCTTCATCTCAGGCTATTCTAAGTTTCTCCACTCCGCCTCTCTCTGGGCTAGTGCACGACAAAATCGCAATAGTAATCGCTAGCAGTTTGCGAATGCGACTTTGTGAAGCGATTTTTGAAAGAATCGCTCCAAAAAATTAGAAAAAATCCCAACGCTGCTGTGGGAACACCGTCATAGGGTAACAATAGCCAATCGCTTTTCAAATCACTGTCGATTTGAAAAGCGCTCAGAAGCACTCTTGGTGTGCACCAGCCTCCTTCATTCACCTTTGTTTCCCTCTTCCCCTAGTGCTGGCTGGCTGTGTCTTCTTGTCATACAGGAAAGCTAAATAAAAGTGCAATCCTGGTGAGGCAAACATCTTCTTCCCTCTCTTTCAGCTATTCTCTCCTCATTATTTCCCTGCATAAGGGCTCAGACACACTATAAGGTAGCGAAAGCAGGGATAAGTAGAGATGGTGGTGAAGGGGAGGACATAGGTAGGTGTGTGTGTGTGTGTGTGTGTGTGTGTGTGTGTGTGTGTGTGTGTGTGTGTGTGTGTGTGTGTGTGTGTGTGTGTGTGTGTGTGTGTGTGTGTGTGTGTGTGTGTGTGTGTGTGTGTGTGTGTGTGTGTGTGTGTGTGTGTGTGTGTGTGTGTGTGTGTGTATAGTGTAGTGTGCAGTGTGCGTGTGTATAGTGTGTGTGTATAGTGTGTATATAGTGTGTACTGTGTGTGTACGTGTGTATAGTGCTGCGTAATATGTTGGCGCTTTATAAATACAATAAATAAATAATAAATAGTGTGTGTGTGTGTGTGTGTGTATGTATAGTGTGTGCATGTGTATAGTGTGTGTAGTGTGCGCGTGTGTATAGTGTGTGTGTGTATGTATAGTGTGTGTGCGCGTGTGTATAGTGTGTGTGTGTGTGTATAATGTGTGTGGTGTGTGTGTATAGTGTGTGTGTGGTGTGTGTGAGTGCATGCCGCAATAAGTATATTTTATGGTGAAAAGCTCTGCTGCATTACAACTATTTTCTGGTGAACCCATGCCGCAATAAGTGTATTTTACTGATTTTCTGGTGAAACGCTGCTGCATTATGATTATTTTTAGGGGTTTTGGGGGTGGGGGGAATGGGGCTGGGGGGCAATAACGGGGGGGGGGGGGGCGCCACAGGATTTCTCGCCTGGAGTGACAAAATGGCTAGAGGCACCCCTGAGTGCACGTGTGCAAGCTCACAAACCACGCATGCCCGAGTTCACATTTCCTGGGCATACCTGGTTCAGAAGTCAGTTTGCAGATATTACCAGCACACGTGGTTAAAGGGGAACCCATCAAGGCATGTGGTTAAAGGAGGACCCTGTGTGGCCCCCGAAACAATTGTTGGATTATCCTGTGGAAACTGGCACAATAAAGTGCGTGCTGTGAATCTGCGGTGTGCTGGTAATATCTGCGACCAGTAATTAACTGTGGCACTGCCTATGCCACTTTACCAGGCACCCCAAAACGACAGATGGTGCGCCAACTTCACTTTGTGAGTTTGGTTCAAAAGTCAGGTCACCCTGTGTAAATTCAGTTGCAGGCTCTTTCTGTGTATTTTCTTCAACTGCTTGTGAGTGAATCAATTGAAGGTACCGAAAAGGGGAATGGGAGGGACACCATAGGCCGCAGATTGTTGTAAGTTCTTCCTCAAAGTTATAGAAGCATCCACAATTTTGCAGGTTAAATGCAATTCAAGTGCCCTTTAATCTAAAGAGTAAGGCTAGGTTCACACTTGGGACGAATGCAAAGCGGAGCATTAGAGTATGCTGAGCAGATACGCTTTGCTCTGTCACATCACCATTGTGCATCAGTCTCTCCACTGCCACTGTCGTCACCACCACCTTTCAAGTCTTCACGCTGCTACTCACCTGCTACCTACATATCTTCAGTCACCATATGATTCTTCCACGTTCGCTGACACCGCTTGTGAACCAGTGAGAATCCTCACTGGTGCTATGAAGAACTCCCATTGTCTTTTTTGCACTGCAAAGATAGCCCAGGTTCTGCAGGGATACCAATACCAGCACTTTACAGAACTCAGCAGCGTTCAGTGGACCAGAACACCTGCGGAGAAGACAGGTGAGTTGATCCAGAACGGAGGGGGAAAACAGCCTAGTGGGAACACACTGTCCGTTCCCATAGGCTTGCACAAGTTTCATGAGCATCCACAGCGTATGCGGGCTTCAGAAAAATTGTGCCGGTCAGGATTGTGCTTTCCATTCATGCTCCGTTCCATTACAATTTGCTAATGTAAATGGATCATATGTTTAACATGGTTTTCCACATATGCTTCCGTCCCACTGGATCGGAGAGTTTTTGTGACAAGTGTGAATGGCGCCTAAGCCCTGAACAGATTCCTTCAGAGGCAGAACAGAGCTTCAGGAGGAACGTCCCTTCAGGTTTCTATGGACTTATTATATTACACTGGAGGAGTTGAGAGGCTGAACCATAAAGTACCTCATGT